>NW_024581642.1:0-102469 GCF_017639235.1 Corvus kubaryi
TAACTGATGAGTGATCTCTCCCGGTCTTTATCTCAACCCATGAGGCTCTCCTCATGTATTTTCTCTTCTTTTCCAGCTGAGGAGGGAAAGGATAGAACAACTTAGATAGGCACCTGATGTCCAGCCAGGGTCAACCCATCACAAGGCATCAGGAAATTACATCCAAAAGTCTGCTCGCAAATGAAAGTATTTTCTCCAGTGTCATTGCAGTGGTTCTGTGCAAAGACTTTTCCATTCAAATCTAATGCATTATTCATTGCAACATTTGAGAAACATTCCGTGATTAAAGATAGTGCCTGCAACACTAAATAAGACACACTTACTGGACCTCTGGAAATCTTTTAAAAATGCTTATTTTACAGAAATTTAATTAGATTGATGAGGATTATTGAGCTGTTCATGCAATATTCCCCTATAGGCCATTCTTTCTCATGAGTTTTCTGCAATAATTAAATTGTAGTAGGACACTCAGCTGTAACTTTTAATGGTCACCCTTGACAAGCAACTACTAGGAAGGGGAAGTGGAAGATATATCTTCTCAAAGCCACACAAGCAGAGAAACACATTCTTTGAAACAAAGAGATGATTCAGGATAAGATAAAAGATGCACTGATTTTTGAAATATTGGTATCTTCTGTGACAAATAAGTATGCTCTACAGAGGTTAATTAGTTATGACTGTCCTTGGGGAAGACTCATTTGAATATTTTAATGAATGTCACAAAACAAAAAAAAACCAGATAAACAAAGAACTCATCCTTTCCTCATCGTGTTTCTGCATTTAAGTAGCTTAAAAAATACTAGATTCAAAATCAAATAAATACATGCTCAGAACCAGAGATCTAAAAATGTATCAAGAAATATTTCTGGGATGTCTCAAGACAATTTTAGACCACAGATTTTTTTAAATTATGTCTGGTTTAGGGTTTACAAAGACAGTTGTCTTATTCATTCAGCATTCAATTGTGCTCAGGTCTATATGATTCTAAGAATATGCAACTCTTTTCAGATATGGTGTGATATTCACTGTTGTGTAGTCTCTGTCTAACAATTATTTTCTAAGGGTGATCTAGATATGCATGTGTTGTGTACAGAGCTATTAAATTGACATAACTACCAGATTATTAGTATGCTCCATTATTACTGGTCTGTGGGGAGAGATAAGATAGAATTGGGTTGAGGGCTGTGGGACGTGCCTGCGGAAGCACATGGCAGCACAAAGGAGCACATGGCAGCACACAGAGGCTTGTCTCCACTGGACCCTGAGGGGAAGAGGTGTCACATGGCAGAGCCCTATGGAGAGGAGCCTGTGGGGAGATGACGGATGGGTGAACAGCGAGTGATCACCCCATAGAAGGACATTTAGAAAGTGTGTTACTGACGTGGCATCATGGGATAGTCACATAGTGAGAACTGCCATGTAAGGAAATACTGTGCCTTGGAAAAGTGTATAAAACCAGCTCATTCCTTTGAATAAACGATTCAGATCCCCTGCCGGTCTGGGTCTGTGCCTCAATCGTTATACGGGTCTGTATCAGAATTGGTTGCATGGCTTAGGTAGTAGATCCTTCTAGTTGCCAAAGGGCATCTTTTCAAGGGAAGTCTAAATGGTGAAAACCCTGGCCCCATTTAGTGCATTAGCAAAACTGACAAGGTGGTTTGTCAGTCTACACTTAGAATTCCTAAATTGGAAGCATCAACCATAGCACTGAACTTTTCTGCTTGTATACTATAAAAAGCAAGAAGTATGACTCTAGAATACTTACATAGAGATATATAGATTTCAGTTAAATATTCTTAGCATATTCCTTTGTCTTGGTCTGAATAGATTTCCCTTTCTTTTCGTAAGCATATTTGAAAATTAACACAATATACATTCTCTCACTATTCTAATTTAACTTTGATATTATTGAAAGAATTTAATAGAATGAAAGAGTTATTTTCATTACATTATTGTTAATCATATGAAATAAATCTATCAATAGAATAAGAAAATTCACTGTAGTCTAATCAACAGCCTAAAGCAGGAAGGGAGAAATTTCACAGTATCTTACATCCTACTTATAGGTGCTTCAGCAGTGTACATCCCTTTTAATGCATGGCAGTTAATATGTGCCACTTAACCTTTTCCATTTCAGGCTCCTTTCAACACTAGATAAAAGTAGTCAGATTTTCATACACCTGATTCCAGATGAAGAGAAAATCAAGACATCTCAGATTTTTACAGTGGGGCAGATAGTCCAATATGAGCCAGTATGGACTAGAAAATTCTTTTCTAACATTAGATGTAATATTTCCCAAATCCTGTTTAACCACAGAATGACTGCATTGAAATGTTTTTAATGCAACATAACCAAATTTTCTGTGGGTTGTCATTCTGATGTAACAGAGGACTTACAAGTGTAGTATGCAGCTCTGAGATCTGAAGTAATCACAATAAAAATACTTTGTTGGCTTATTTTCTGTTCATCTTGAACAGAAAAGCAGAGCTGTGAAATACATTTGCAATTTTTTTTTCACCCCTAATATATAATTTGAATGGTCATGTTAAAATGTAAATTATCAGGTAGATTGAATTTAAAGAATAGTCAGCTTTGTACATTGCAAAGCATATATGACAATCAATAAGGAAGCATATAGAAAATATTTTCATTGTACCAGCTTTTTTTTTTTTTGAGGAGATTGGTGAATATTTGCTTAATTTCTTTTATCTTTTTCTTTAATAATGTATGTCTACGTTTTAATAAATAGTATGTCGACAAGTTCATGTCAACAAAGCAGCATAACCTATAACTAAACTGGACACATTTGCTACAAGAAAAGATGGAAGCCCAGAAAAATTTCAAGCAGCCTAGATACCAGGAGCCTAGAGGACTATTTCATGGTGCAATAGGTAGGCTGGTTATCTAATGCCAACCAAATTTTTAAAGCCATTTTGATACTTGTTGGACTTGCATGGACAAGTGTGAATGGGTTTGTTGAGGGGGTGTTCGTGTACTTCAAAGACTTTAAAATAGGGTTCTGTCTGGACCACATCCTCGTGTAGTTGGAAGAATTTGTAGGTAATGTCCCTGCTCTCCAGAATAATTCTATGCTTTTTAATAATCTGTTTGTTTTAATGGGGTCAAAAGGGAAAGACTGAGAAGGAACCTATTAGTTACAGATTTTGGAATTCTAAACAACCCTGGAAATAGCATACCTTCCTAGATCATCCCAGGTACACCAGTCTCACCAGAGTTTAGCAAGACATTGACTTCTGGGTGTGATGTGTTATGTGTATTCTGACCCTGAAATCCTACTATGTTATTGTAATATGCAAAATACATATCGTTTAGTCCTACTTGGTGTGGGAGCTCGGGGCATTCCACAGCCTCAGATTTTCCCTTTATTAGTAGGCAATGGGCCCTCCATTTCAAAGGCAGTTTACCTTTTAACCACCAGGGGACAAGTATAAAGGTATATAAAGGTATATTTGGTCATTTCCAAAGTTGGGGTTCACATAAATTGAATGATCTGTGGGTGTTGCAAAAAATCTTAGGCTCTGCTCTGCTGATATAGGGAGAGCCACACAATCCCCAGGTTTGTCTGATTCCAAAGATGTGTAAACCCCAAAATTAATTCCCATGTAGTATTTTGTGGAATTATGACTTGCACTCCCTGAAGCTGGCTTCCTGGTTTTAGCGGTGGGCACACATAGCCTCATGTATAAAAAGGACAACACATATGTATCAAAGTACAATTATTCCTACAAATAAAACAACAAAACATAATGTTGTATAAATTATGTGAAGTGTTTCCTCTTCTTCCTTTTGGTTTTAGATTTCCACCTTTCAAAGTTCAGAATAGAAACTATTCAATCTTTTTACTCTTCACTGACCAGCAACTGCTCAATGGTTTGTTCAATTCAAATGAATCAACAACCTTTGTCTTAATCATGAATATGAGGTATTACACTACTTCTAGGTTGTTATGGTTTGCCATACTTATATACATTATATTAATGTTAACAAAGATTTCTGGTATTCTTGCCATTGTTCTCTGTGATTGTCTTAAACCCATAAAGTAACAGTTCCTTCTGTAGTTTGATAGTAATTATCTCTACCTTACTGCTGGATTCTGATGTTTAAAAAGCCATTGTCTTCTCCCCTATCACCCCATCCTGATTGTACTCAGCAGAGGAAAGTGCAACCTGTCCTTTTCTCTTCAAGTTCCACTTGATCTACTCACTATCTTTTTAAAGTAACACAATAGCCTTTTGCCAAAAAATGGGGAAAAAAGACAAAGTTGTCGTCTATTGGATCCTGTGGCAATGAATTTCATATTTAATGAAACAATAATCCCTTCTGCTTGCTCTGAACTCATGATCTAACTTTACTAGATGTCTCTGAGTTTATTATGAGGAAAAGAGTGAAGTGATTGTTTCTTAATCATTTTCATTAAGCTCGTCAAGATTTTTGGATCTCTTTCACATCCCTCCTCTAGTCATATAATCTCTATCATATGGATCTTTATTATCTAAGTTGTCCTTGTCTGTGCTTTGACATTAAGGGGAAGGATGTAAAAAGGAAGGAGTTCAGAACCACATTCATACTCAAGGTGTGAAGACACTGATTAAACACAGATGAAGGAGAAATTAATTACAATGGCTGATGATTAGGCAGACAGTATGAGAAGAAAATTTATGTGGGGAAAAGCGTTAAGGAACATTTATGTTGTGGACTACCCAAGCATTAAAACACTCTATCCTTAATGCTATGAAAATTCAAACACAGAAAAATTTGGAAAATTTCTAACATTTCTAAAATGAGAATACAGCTACTTAAGAAATCTTTTCTGCTTTTAAGACATCATCCCTAATCTTATTTAAATAGCTTAGTTTCTTACCTGGTGTTTGGCTTAACTCTTTTCTTCTTTCTGTCCTCTTTTTTTAGAAACTGAAAAAAATCCCAAAAACTAAATACAAAGATAGCATAACATAACAAAAATCCTAAACTTTTAACTAGAAACATTCCAGAATTTGCACTTAGTATTTTAATGCTTTATATCAACATCTGGTTAATATAAGAAAGTTGACCTCAGGGATTTATTTTCCCCTCCAGGTTATATCTGAGATTAATTAAATAGTTAAATGCTTCCTTATATCCAGAATGATATACAGTTTTTTGAACCAGATCAGAGCCAGGTTCTATAAACTATAACCATGAGCTTGGTGATGTGGATTTTGTTATTCTACAGGGCTCAGGAACAAAATTTTTCATTCAATTGTTCTGCATCAACAAGATTTCAATAGAGCTCAGCATATTGTCACTCCCACTGCAATGCTTATGGCCAAACTTAGAAAAAACCATAACAGCTACTGAACTGAGGCCTTTCAAAAATCTGGCAAATAGTAACATCCTGAAAAGCTGAAAATTATAGCTGATGACTTTGCAGTTGCTTTATTTTAGATTTTTTTGGTTGTGATTAAATGAAAAATATTATTTTCTCCTATATTCTCTGTTTGTTTAGCAAAATAGGTGCTTCTCATATTGCCCCTCTGTAGGTACAAAAATGCTGTTAGCGAGGATTTTCTTGTTATTTTCTAAGTCCGTGAGAGATTTTTCTCTCTCACAGAAGAGGTAGCAGGGAATATAAACAACCAAGCCACCTGCAACCTTGGAAAGTCTTGTTTATGGTATAGAAGAAAATATTTTGATAATGGATGTTTTAGGATTTTGGCCAATCGCCCCCAAGGGGTGGCTGGTCCTTTGTCCAATTAGACTATGAAGAAAAAAGTCTATAAAGAGTTTGTAAAATAATTAAATAAATCAATCTTGCTGCACAATTCCTGCCTGCTGGATCTTCTTCTCCTCCTCCTCCCTATGGCTGCGGGACACGGTGATATACCGTAGGAACCAGGCCTGCAGTAATACCCCTCTGTATCTAAAAGGGAGTGATGATGAGGAGCATACACATGTATACATATTAATAATATCATCAAATCTAGAACTGCTTAGCCTATAATTTTAATTTAATAAAGTTTAAATCTTCACATGTATTGTGTGTAGAGCTGTTCATATACATTTTAAATGCTTCCAAGTGCTCCTTTCTGAAGAGTGTTTAGTATGTGGAATAACTTGCTCAGATTTCATATTTCTTTGATGGTTTAATTGTGGGATAAACAGACAGTGACAGACACTGATGCTTCTCTATCCACACTGCAGAAAAAAAAAGAGGTATCAGTACTTGGGTTTATAGACCAAGCATGTGATACCTTTAGCAGATATGTTCATAATCAGAATTCCTCTATATTCTGTTTGTAGACATGAGATAATAATACCTCCGTATCCAACAGTATGATGCTGGGGAAGGGTATATTCAAGATGTCATGATGCTCAGATGCAGGTTAAATCACTGTGAGAGGTCTTCCATTTCAGGTGGCCACATACTAGGTTATTTTTTATATGTAGATATGTATGGGTTTGATTATTTACACCTACATACAAAATAAATTAAAGGTATCCAAGCTCAATACGAAGTATCAATGCCAACTGAACACAGAATGGCCCACATCTCTGCCAGCAAATTGTCTTGGGTTTCAATTTCAGGCAGCTGAAGGAATACAGACTAGCAGGAATGGTCCATGGACTGCCTCTTAGTATTATCTAAACACAAGCTATAAAGTGAAAAACTTTTGAAGAATTCAAAGATATATCAGATAATTATACAGTTCTTATAAATTAAAGTTATCTAATAACAATATAATTATTTAAATGTTAAAGGATTCACTTGCAACTGAAATGTTTTCACATTACATATGCTCCTGATTTGATGCAAAGGAACAAGTGAAATGGCCTGATCTGGAAATACTTCATCTGAAGAAAGGAAGATTTACAGAAAGCTTGAAGCCATAATAGAAAAAGAGATGAGATCCTATCTATGTCTTGAATTCTCAGCTGCCACTTAGAACATAAGCAAATTAAAATAATTTTTAAAAAAATTATTATTCAGACATTGCTTTCATTTCACCTTCTTTCAGATATAAAAATTGATTGTTTTGTACTCCATTTTTGGCTCTTCAGAGATTTATACATGTTATGTAATATATATAATTTATTTCCAATGAGAGCATTTAGAATGCATAGCATTAAGGAAGGAAAAGTTAATATACATAAGGAAATTAAAGTTTAGCTAAAAAATGAAATGTGAATTTACATTCCCATTGTATTCATAGTATTTTTGTTATACATACTTTTTTTTCTTTTATACATACTGTTCTTTCTTTTCTTTCTATTAAATTAAAAATAGGTTTTCAATTTTAAAAACCCACACAAAACAAACAAGACTTTTAATTTTCATTCTTCAGAATAAAAAAAAATTAGTACTGTATATTTACAAAAAGTTGAAATAGAATTTTCCAATCACCACTATCGCTCAAACTTTTATTTCTCAGGATCATGCTGGGATGTTTCTAAAGCTGTTTTGGATACCTGCTTGTAGATGACCTAAATATCTGATCCTCCCATACTTCATAATACTAATATAAATAATAATTATTTAAAAATATATATTTTCAGAACTTTCCACAACAAAAATGATACAATTGTCTTGTGGAGTACTAAAGATTTGTTCCTCTTTCAGGTACAATTTTTTCTAAAGAGGGAATGGTAAATCATTTAGTCTGATCAGCATATCACTGGCCAATAATTACTTCTAACTGTTTTGGTCACTTGTTTATTGATAAAATTTTTAAAAATAGTTTTTATAGACATTTTTATTTCCTTAGAAAAGATTAAGTCTCATTTTCCTGTTTGTCCCTTTTCACCACAGAGCAAACACAGCTGCAAGAATTGCAACCCCTTCTAATCTTCATAGTTAGCTACTTAGGCAGGTGCACAGAAAACACTTTTTGCAAGATGATTCCCTCCCCCATTTCCCATACTTTCATGTCCCACCATTCACTAAAGCTTTTTAGCCTGCTACAGATCACTGAACTTCAAATGATCAGGAAATGGCTTAAATCTTCAGATGTTTTAAACATGAAATATTCTTTTCTTCATTAGAAAAAAAGACATTTTGAAACTTACCACAAAAACTTAGAGAAATCCATAATCTCCTGGGTGTTTTTGTTTCCCTGAATAGTGGGAGATCAGACTCCAAATCCTCTTTTCAA
The DNA here is from genome assembly GCF_017639235.1 of Corvus kubaryi. Lineage (NCBI taxonomy): Eukaryota > Metazoa > Chordata > Aves > Passeriformes > Corvidae > Corvus > Corvus kubaryi. The sequence goes on from NW_024581642.1 coordinate 8,152, forward strand.
TATTTTTAAGCAAAAATGGAAATGAAGTATTCCAGCAGCAACCTCAAGAGAAAAACATATTTCATGACAACCTGAAATAAGACAAAGAGAAGCTCTGGCTCTGTATTTTACTTTTCCTACTAGTCCCTGGCCCTAGCCCTTAAGTAATGGCAGACTGGTGATTTCCCAATCACAACTAGTTCTCACCAGCCTAATTTATTCAACACAGCTATTATCTTTGTGGGGTATTTTGGGTTGGTTTTTTTAACATTTCCAGTGCATGATACATGCTGGTCACTGAGGGCACTGATTTGCTCTCTTTTTATTGAATCTTTCTAACTATACACCAAAAAATATTTTATGTGAAACAGAACTCTGGAAATCTCACAGAAAATACTTTTGAAGATTCATATCTCATGTCCATGCATGTTTCTCTAATAAATATGTGCTGCTAGGACTTAAAAGTTTTCCAGCAGAAATATACTTCTAAAACTATAATTAGATTCTATTTTTTGTGTGGGTAAGAGAATTCAGAATGTACCAACTATTTGAGCTAGACTTTTGTCATCTGTGTTGCTTCTAAATTGAAAAACAAACATGAATACATTTTGATTTTGATGAACCAAGTATTTATCTGTGCTGACAGCCACTGTTACATTCCATCCATAAACCAATGGAATTTACCTTATATAGGCTGAGATGATAAATATAAATAGGAAAAAAATCAGAGTGTTCATAGCAGAAAGCTTGACTGATTGTTAAATACAGAGATTATCAGGCATCACCATGAAGGATTGGTTTCTATTTTGAAGTCTCAGGATCCGTTTCCTTACATTTAATAGATTTATTCATTGTCATTTTGGAGCATCTTGCAAATGATTCCATCAACATGATTTTCATGCAGTTTTGATCAAAAAAAAAAGTGTATCAAGCCATGAAATTGCTGCTGACAAAGAAACTTCCATCATCTCATAACATATTATAATACAAGCTCAATATTTGATGAATAAAATAAGATTGAAGAAACAGCTGTGTTTGGAGATCGAGTTTTCTTTTCCCCTTTCTGCTTTTAAACTAAAATAGTACAGAATTAAAACTTGAAATAAACTGGTTTTTTCTCTTCATTAACTCTAGTAATTCAAAACAAATGAGTAAGGTACCACTGTGCAGAGCCAAATTTAAATCAAAGGCCTAAGATGTTTGGCAAGGTATCTCTAGGGAAAAAGAAGCTACTCTGATATGCTAATAATGTAATGAACTATTCACAAGACCTTTCTCACTCAGGACACAAACATTAACACTTGCTGAGTAAATTATTTTTAGCAATTGCAATTTCTTTTTATTTATTTTCCTTACTAAATTGGGGGGTTCATTATTGTGGTTTTTTTGGCAAGCAAAGATAAAATCTGCATTATCCCAAGTGGACTCCCTATTACTATAAATTGTTTACTAAGGCAAAAATTGAACTTGTGTTGCAGAAACACTAAGTAAAAAAAATATAACTCTTTTCTGAACCTTGTTTACTACTCCACAGCTTATCCAGTTATATTGAAACTGTATCAATAGATACTGGAAGTAGCACAATTAAACTTGTCAGTGTACTCTCCTATAACAGTACTGGTTATACATCATTGCATTTTTCTTCTATTAGTTATGATAAGTTTACAGATAAACTATTTTTCCCTGATTTGAGTCTCAATTCATTATGACAATTCCTAATGCAAAAGTCTGCTGAGATTGTGTATACTGACCGATCCATGAGAGTGCAAAAGTGGTAGGAAGGACAATTTACAAGTCACAGCATCATAACAGGGAATTCCAGTAGGCAAACTACCAGCTTATCAACTAAGAATAATGACATTTCACATCCAAAATATGCCATGCTATGGTCAGAGGAGGCAGAAGAAATGTCAGAAGAATCAGATGTGACTAGCGCAGCTATTCCAGCAGGCTTCAGAACTGATGGAGTGACATTTGCAAGCAAAATTTATGTTGGGTATGCTTCTACTCCTAATCAGAGTCAAACTTGAGCCCAACTATAGTCTAGTTTAGGAACTTCTACACATCTGAGATATGAGCATAGCCAGATGATCCTTGTGAACAGATTGCAAACGTAGCTTGGTACTGTTGGGGTTTTTTTTATTCCAGCCCTTATCTGTACGTATCCACTCTATACTGAATCCCAGTTCAGCTCTGCTCAGAGCCAGAGTGTTAACACCAGCTCCTTTGTCAGAACTGCTGCTTAAACCAAATCTGAACATGGCCTCATGTTGTGTCCTGACACCAGACCTGTAGTTAGGGGAATATCATCTTCTCAACCCTAAAATTGGCTTGCAGCACATTTCTCATAGTACAGATTTGCAATTATCCAGAGCTTCCTGACTTGTATAATCTTTAGCGTAATCAAGACTGACTAATGAATCATACGTGCAGTTCTCATTTTATTAAGATAAGATGTGATTATTAGCATATTCCTGAACCATTAAGGTTCTAATTGTCCCAGTCCAGAAAGGGAAAAATTAAAGCCTACATCCCCTAGATATAACAAAAAGATGGCTGTCATGTTAGCTTTATCTGGCTGTCATATCAGCATAAAGCAATCTAATTTCTAACACACTGACAGAAACCCAAAATTTTTTAAACTATTTTCAAAATATGCTTTTTGTACAAGCTCACCCATAGAAGATGTACAATAAAAGCATATTTTATTTGATAAGTATCTTCCAAGAAATAAAGAGATTTAATCTGTGAAACAGATAGCAGCTAACAAGCAAGCTGCAAGTGATGTCCATGTCAAATTAAAGTTTAGGGCTTGACGTGCTTCAGTAACCTCAGATCTGGGAAAGGAAGTTAACATACCTTGGGAAAAAGGATGTACCACTGATAATGGCAGAATTTATGGGCCACAGGGACATCTGGCACGACTCCCAAGATAAGGAAGAAATTAATAAAACCAACTCAGCAACTGTGCTGAAACCAGCTCCAGGTGGGTAAAAGGTAATCCTGACAGGGGGGGATCTCTGACCACTGAGCCACAGACCACCGAGCCACAGACCACCGACCCAAGAAACCCACTGACCCAAAAGAAGAGAGAAATTGAGCATGTGGACTAATTAGGATGAGAAGTGAGAGAATCATTAACCTACAGGAGATAGAACACTAATTAAGAAGAGAACTATGTAGCCATTAGCCAATGAACACTAATCCCTTTGTTTGCTAAAATGTATAAGTAGTTAAAAGCTTCATAATTGGTGTACATGATAGGTGAAGAGTTCCCCCATGTACCTCAGCACTGAATAAAGTAATGTTGGCTTTCTAACCTAACAAACTACTTGGGTAGTATATTTCCTGAGTTTTCAGTAGCAGACCTTGGGGAAGGAAGGAAGAGGTGCCAGCGCACCAGGTTGGGCACTGCTAGCAGCCACCCCATCAGCATCAACACCTCTGCCTTCCTGGGCCAGACAGAGCTCTCTCATGCGGGACAAGCAGCCTGCACACCTCTCCTCAGTATCTGGCATGGGTGTGGGCATGGATGTGATCTTACAGGGTCACAGGGAGCAGGATGGGTACAGGCAGAGCCACAGCACCACATATCCTGCAGGAGGGTCTGCAGGCCGGTATCCAAGCTTTCCCCAGTGAGAATGTGCACATCTGTAACTCACATGGCTTGGGTCTGCATAGGAGGAGTGCACATAACTGTACAGCATTATGTCTTTGAGAAATTAGTTATAAAAGACTGCTTAGAAATTTGTAGGCATTTATTAGCGTTTCAGAATGTCTGGTCTTGTGATTTATCCATTCTGCCACTGATACTGGTCCTGGATGTATCATTCAATATTTGCAAGTTAATTGCATGTCATTAGCAAACCAATAAACCCTTTCAGATATGATTTGGTTAAAACTATATGAACTGAGCAGCTTTGTGATAGCTGCTGTCTTCATTACCATAAGGCATTCTGAAATAATATCAGAAAAGATTTTCTCTCTAAAATACTGGGGTGTTTCTGCTGGAGCATAGGAAATCCTCAAGGACAGAAATGAGGTTTGCAGCAAAATGACCTGTGGATATCTGGATAGATCTGTAGACACAGTAAACAGCACAGTAATCACACTGTCTTAATCAACCAGTACTTTACTCCTGAGGAGGGTGTTTATGAAACACTTTGTTAAAAAAATATCCCCACAAATATTCTGTGCCATCCTTCTTTCTGTTTCGACAGAACTGCTACTACTTAAGTTACATTAGTGACAAATGAATATGTGAAAGTATTTTAAATTGATTCCTTCGTGTTTGCAAGATTATCTATAATTTAGAGTGGGATCTCTGCGGTTATGGACTCCAGACTGCACCATCTAATGACCTGTCTGGTTTAGCGTGCAATGTTTTTACGCTACGGGTTGGGTTTTAGTTTTGTTTTGCTTGTTTTTTAAATGGTAGCGGGAGAGAAACCCACTTACATTCATTGCAAACAAGGACCGTGGAGCTGCATCCTTTTCCCCCAGGAGGTAGTTGGCATTTTATTGCAACAAAGCTAAAGATACCTTCTATAATATGCATGAATTACATATGGATTTGTATTTCATATTTTCTAAATCCAACTAGGCTTTAAAATTGCTTTACAGACGTAATTTTCTTTTGGTTGTACCCAAAAAACCTCCTGATAACTTCCTTTGAGTGCTGAGGGCAGAGTAGGACACAGCTATGTTAAGTTAGTTATATTCAGAGTTACTGTTCCATGTAAGTAGAAATGTTCCACACAAAAAACCCCACAGCAACTGTAAAATAAAGGGTTAGTCTACCATTAACTCTGAACCTGTTGGTTCCTTTTTTCTTCATAATACGACTTCTTGTATTTTACTTCCTTTTGTACATTTTGTGCCATGGCAAGAAATTTAAAAATAAGACTTTTTCTAATAACCCCAGAGAGAAAAGAAAAAAATATTACTTACTAGCCTTATAATAATCAGCGTCTCTCTTGGCATGATATTTCTTTAATCTTCTAGCAAGACAAGCAGAATTTTAAATAATTTAAACTGAAAGGATGTCATCTGGAAATCACTACAGGTAGAAAAAGAATCCTTGGATCAAGTATTGGAGAAGTAAGATGGCAGTTAATAGCTAAGTTTGTTTCCAATTATTTCTTTCTAATAAAGATGGCTAAGACCAAAGATAATAAAACTAACACCATTTTATCATACAATATGACACATGATTAGTACCTTTGGCCAACCAGTGGAAATAATGGATTTTTCAGTAGCCAAAAAAAAAAAATACTAAATGCTTTTTTGAATCAGATAGCTTTTTTTTACCTACAAAAAAAAAAAAAATCAGAAATCCAAAATTTAAGGCAGAAGTTAATTAAAAATATATATTTTAAAGTAAAATGGTAATAATTGCTTTCTCTTTTGTTTCTTTTCAGACTTTAAATGTGCTCAAATCTGGTACTTATAAACCTTTGCTGATTTTGAACTACATTGTTTTTAGTACACCAAGTACCAAAAAAGTTCCATTCAACTCTGATTCTTTTTATTTGCATATTCTGTTATAGAAAAAAAAAAAAAATAGATTAGATTTTACCCATCAGGTAATTCAGAATGCGGAACAATTTTTAGCTTACAAAGTTGTAAAAGTTCATGCTGAAATAAAGTACTAAGAAAAAAAAAAAGCAATATTTTTAGTCATCTTTTATCCAACTTGACTTAGGAGGTATTTTTTTAGGAAAAAGCCCTGTTTAACTGGACAGCATAAAAGCAGTTTCAAATGTTCAGAACTAAAAATCCACCAAAGCCAGCACCCTGTCTTCAGCAATCACTACAAAGAGATACAGAAAGAAGATGCACTGTATGCAAGAAATGGAAGAGATAGATTACATTGTTCTTGAGAACTTGTCTAAGACTTGTAGCTCTGAAAATTCTTAAGCCTGTCATAATTTCTATGCAACCTTCAGTGGATTCTATTTAATAAATTCATTTCATCTTCTTTTGTCAGCACATGGTGTTTTAGCAGCCCCACTTTCTGTGGGCAAAGAATTAAAGAAAAGTGGCCACAGTTTCTTGCTTTGACATATTGTGGTTACTAACACTGACAATGATGTTACTAGCATTAAATTCAAATCAGATGAATATGATTTTTCAAAACCAAAAGGATTCAGAGTATGGGTACAAATTGAAAGAGGTGAAATTTAGGCTCAATATTAGATAGAATTTGTTTACTGTGAGGGTGGTGAGACAATAGAACACGTCACCCAGGGAGGTTGTGGGTGTCCCAACCCTGGCAGTGTTCAAAGCCAGGTTGGATGAGGCTTTGAGCAACCTGATCTAGTGGGAGGTATCCCTGCCCATGGCAGGGTGTACTGGGACTAGATGATCTTTAAGGTCCATTCCAACCTCTTAACTTTCCATAATTCTGTGATAATTCATATTCACTTAGACCCACTGATATATAAGCTATAATGGACAATCCTGTTGACTATGTTTATGTGACTTTGCTTTGCATTGAGTTGGTCTCTTGTACAATTTAACCCTACACAGTGTTTGTGTGGTCAGATTTTATCCTTGAATAACCCTACAAACTAGTAAAATTCAAATGGTGAATTAAGCACAAGAAATGCTGTGATTTGCCCAAATCCTCATAGTAGGTGCTGATTACAATTAGTGATGAGTTTCCTGAGGCTTATCTAATGTTTTTGTTATTGGAATACTTTCTCTGTAAAAGGACAACAAAAACTTCCATGTTTTTTATTTATTCATTCCAGCTTTTTTTAGGATCCTACTATGATGTAAAAAAATCTGCTTTTTCTTCAACTTCTAATAGCTATTAGACTTTCATTGTCCTCATAGGTTTTCTTGCTAAGATTAGGAAAGGTTGATGCCTTGGGAATGTTGTCTCTTCTTGCAGAGATACATTCACTCATGTCCTCCTAATTTGTCTTCATAAAAGTGTCTTCTCCAAGGCATCTTGTTCCCTTTCTTATTTTTTAATATTTTGTCCTTCCAAAGCATTCTAAAGAAGAGAGCATTAGTTCAACCTTTTACCAAAGTCCTCACAATCTTTATTTATATTTTTCAAGTCCACGTCCTTTCTCCTCTTGCAGATAGACCTAGCACAACCCATTTGTCTCCTTTGACACTAATATTCTCTTAAATAAAAAACCCCCTTGGTTGCAGTATGAAAAACAAAAGTTACTTTCATGAATGAATAGGCTCCAAGAAACAATTTCACAGCTAAATAAAAAGTCATTTAACTAGGGTTTCATGGCTTTCCTTTAACACAGCTCTATTTTTAAATATCAGAGCTAAGTAAAAGGTACCAGTAGAGTTGGTCTCTTTCTGTCCCTTGCATGAATGGTTTGATGTCTGAGCTCCACTATAGCAGATATTCCTCAAGAGTGGAGTCCACTGAGGCAGCTGTTTATATATATAGGCTTCCCTTACTCTGCTATTCCTTTACACAGCACATGAAAATAACCAGTGTCCTGACCAGCTGCACAGGGACCTACAGGGCATGGCAGACAGCAGACACAGGTCTAGTAGCCCATTAGAATACATACCCTTCACTGTAGTTTAGAACATGGGTCCACTTCCTAGGTGTAGCTGCCAGCCTGGGAGAAGGTGTAGCACTATTTTGAAAGAGATACCTAAAATATTCATGATGGATGCTACCACCATGAGACATGGCTCAAAGAATGAAATGTAACTGTGAAAAAAACAGTTTAGTGGAATGGATTGAATCCCTGATCTTATAGAAAGAAAGGTAAAAATGAGTCATTGTTTTCTCCTGTTGCCAAAAAAGATGTCAAGAAAAGATCTCTAAATATACAATAAAGAAAAAAATTACAGATTTTCTATTTTCTTTTCTAAGCAGTTTCATAAGAACACATTGTTTTAATAAATAATTTTAAAACTATGGGGCACAAAGGCAAACTCAGTTGAAGTGATCATGGCACCAAAATTGACAGTGTCCAAGAAGTGTTTGGACAACACTCAGGCACATGATGTGATTCTTCGGGTTGTTCTGTGCAGAGCAAGGAGTTGGACTTTGATGATCCATGTGGTTCCCTTCCAATTCAGCATATTCTATGATTCTGTGACTTTCAATTATACAACCAGGTATATATGGGAACTAAAATTTCTGAGTTTATGTACAATACACAGAGGTTTTCAAGACTCTTTAGGAAAGTCAAAATTTTTATGAGGCTTGAGAATCCTAAAGGTATTAACCTACTGAATTTGAGTATAGCATAACTATCTATGTGAGATGATTATATATTTAGCATCAGCATTGATTAAAGTCAGTGTCTTAATATATGCAGTTGCAAGCATCAATTTCTTGCCCTTCCACTTTCTGGGATCCAATCATATTCTAAGAGGATTTATGATCTTGTTCTTTCCTTTATGTTAAGACATGATAAGGGGGACAACTGAAGAGATTTTGTTCACCCACAATTTTTCAAAGACACATAGTAGTTAACTTGATGGTTTTCTTCACCAAAGGAATACATCACTATAGATTTATACAAAGTCAGCTTGATTCAGAATAACTAAATGAAATTGATAGATTTAAAATAGATTTTATCATAATGGTTTTCCATTTTCAAAAAAATGCTATTTATCACTATTCATATTGGAGACTTTTGAGTTCAATACTAAGAAGCTGGAGGTAATCTAATTACAAATTATCTTGCATAGCCTTCTTTGCAAATTGGCAGCACTTTCCCTAGTGTAAGGCCTGTTATTCTTTTATTGATTTAATGAAGTAATATGCTTTATTTATACAACCCGCTTTCTGAAGAATGTGTGCTCATCTGTAATGGTAATTTGAGGTTAATAGAACCTGTATGTTAGTGTTGGTTCAACTTGGCCAATTGCTATTACTCTTTTGAGGTAATAATTTATTCAGAAAAGCAATATTCAGCTCTCCCACCTGAGGAGCTAAAGTATCTCTTCAGACACTGATCCAGGGAATTTTCAAATTCAGCCACCCTAATTCAGAGAGCAGAAAGAACAAATTAGAATTTGAAAGGCTGGCATTTCAATTTTTAGTAAGAGTATAATTTAGGCTTAAAAAAAACCCCAGGGTGAAATTCATAAAAACTAGGGGTTGGGGGTTAGCTGGAACCAGGTAACATCAGGGAGTGAAAGGAGGTCCTACTAGAGAGGACACAATCAGATGTGTGGCATGTGATTGCAAAGACAGGAAAGGCAAAGCAAAGCTTGAGATGTCACTAGTAAAATATGAAAGATAACAAGAATTTGCTCTGCAAGTGCCATCAGTTAACAAGGGACTGAGGAAAGGATAACTCTGTTGCTCAACACAGGAAAAGAATGACAAAGGAATGGTATCAGGAAATATAGTCTTTACTGCCTTTTCTGTTTCAGTCCTCAGGAACAGATCAGCTGAGACTAAATGACTGCTAGAAAGCTTCAAGTGCTGAGGAAACAAAATATGCTTCCTTGTGACCTTATTTTTTTAGATAAAACAGCCGAGTCAACAAATGACTTATCTTGGCTCTCCTAAAGATTACAATGGAAATGCATGACAATCTGATAAACATGAAACAGAGAAAACTACAACAGTGTGGGTGGATAGAATAGATAATCCTAATGAGTAATTATCAATAACTTGTGGTTATAATGGAAGGATTTATTGATTGCTGTTCACATGGCATAGAGGATGGATGAGAATGTATATTATTAAATTTACTAATAAAAAAGAAGATCTGGGAGGGACTACAGGACAGGATCCAAGTTTTCAATAAGCCCAAATTCGTGAAAGATTTGATAAAAAAAAATAAGTAAGGGAAATTTAAAGTGCTGTGCCTGTGCAGGAACAACTAACTACAGAAATACAAGAGGAGGATGGACAGCTAAGTGGAATAATAGTTTATAATGGATCACTAATTGAAGAAAAGACAATAAATTCACATACTTACTAAAGAAGGCATGTACCATATTGGGATGTATTAATATCAATACAACCAACTGTGTTCAGTCTTGATCATTGTACTTCAGAAAATGTGTAAGTCAGTGTGAGAGTCTAGAAGAGAGCAGTAATGTTAATCACAAGGTTTAAGAATGGGATTGACCTAAGAAAAAATGCTGAAATAATATGGTCTGGTTTGCCTTTCATTTAGACTCAGAATTACTTGGCAATTCTTTGAAGAATGTCCATTCAATCAAATTATGATAAATGGGCTTATATTGCAAGGTAGATGCCAGTTAGATTTTAAATATTTTTATGGCAAGGAGCCTGAAACATTTTTTACACCTCCCTTGTGGATTACTTTTTCATCAAGGTTTTGTTTTAGTTTAATTTTATTTCTTTTATTCTGGAAAAGAAACTTTATTTTTAAAATCCCTTCCAGATTATATTTAGCTTTAGTGCAGTCCAAGAAATGTAGCTTGTTATTGAGAAGCTGGAGTCAGCAACAAAGAAGAGAGGCTGGGAAGGCATAACTGCTTGTATCAGACCAAGATATCTTATCTGGGAGGTTGCCACATGACATGATGAGAGAAAAAAAAGCGGTGAAAATGTTGTAAGAATTACAGTTTTAGTGAAAATGGTATGCAGCAATGAAACAGCATGGAGGGGTATAAGGAAAACAATCAATATAGTGGGTTTGCTACTCACAGTTCCTTGATCTTGGTACTACTGACATGCAAATTATGCCATTGAAATACCAACCATAGTCAGAGGATACAAGATTAAAATATTGAATTTATTGTTCACACAAATGACTGGCAAATGAAATGAAAGTATGTAAGTACACCAGCTTCACACTGTCATGCACAAACACAACGTAGGCAGAAGAACAGAGCAAGAATAAATATGCTGTACAGCTTCATGTTAGTCCAAATGTCAGATTATCCTGAAAATTTTTACATCACAGTAGAAACTTGAATGTTCAACATTGGTGGTTTAGATTTGCATCAGACAAAATAGTATAAAGAAAATCTAACACTATTTTCAGACTCTGCCTATTAGACCCCAGTTTTGGGGATTTTTTACATCTAAATGTCTAAGCATTTAAACAGTTTAGAAAGGCATGCATTTTGGCTAAAAAATACAATGATACTTCTGTTAGGTTTCAACAAGAGTAGGGCTTGTGAGATCTTCAGAACAATACTCATTTCAACCTTACCTAAAAAGAGCTGGATTTTATTCATTACAGCTAGAGTACCGCTTGGAAGGAAATGTCATTTAATAAAAAAAATTGGTGGGGATTTTTGTATGTCAGAAAAATGACTGTAGAACTGTATATGCAAGACCAGAAAATTATGTTTCATTCAGACATCATTCAATAGATGGTTTCACTTTTACCTCTCCCTTTCTTTATACTAAGGGCTGGACAGCTACATTGGATGCAAGTGCCTGAAGGATAATTCCAAGGGTGAACCTCAAATCACAGTGCAATTCTAACTGGGGCACATTACTTTGCTGCTCTCAGGAATGTCTACATTGTCAGATGTGCATTTAAGTGAAAAAATAGTCTTTTTCTCTTCAATCTTGATCTATTGATCTCAATGGACTTTATTCTTAGGAAATATTTCTCATTTTTTAGAGTATCACTGCACACAAAAAAGGCAATGGGAATGAAAGAAATTTGTTCCACTTACAGTCACCCAATTTCCTGAGATACTATTCCACCTTGGGAAATTCATTTTCAAAATTTAAATGAGTGCCTGTAGTACAGGACACAGAACTGGAAGGTTAGTTTTGTGTTTCCCATAGCCTCATATTTTGAAAGTATTTGTAAAAAATTCTAGATATTTAAAAAAAAAAAGGTTTTATGTTGAAAGGCATAATATCAAACAGCTGGTAGGGAGAATAGTGCTCTTTATAAAATCAAACAAACAAACAAACAATATATCAGAAAGTACTGAACCATGGCTCTTCTTCCTCTGAAGAGTAGGAGATCAGTTTTGTCTTAAAAATGGAAAATTAGAAAATTTCAAACCCTTATTTCCTTTTCAGAATCTTTTTATTTCATGTATGTCTAATAAACTTAGCCAGTATAAAGAGAAGAGTCATAAATGTATTGTATTGGAATTTCCTTGTATGTGGGGGTTTAGCCTCTGCTCCTGGACCTGATTAAAGTGGCTGTGATATTTTTGTCTTTGACTTGGATGATACGTCTCACCCTGCCAAATTCCCTTTTTGGAAATGAAGTTCCTGTTGCAATTGCATTTTCTTTTACATTCATCAGTAAAGATAATTGCAGCTTCTGTTACTAAATCAGTCACCAAAGCTGTCCTTATTCAGCTTCTTGGAGTTGAGAAAATATTATTTGTTATTAACTCTATCTTGAATCCCTCTATCTTATCCTCCACTATGGGCAAACTAAAGCAGCTTATCTCATGGAACATTTTATGAGTCATACAAGCCATTAAATGAAAATATGGCCTTTTTGCTTTATAAATCTGTTCGAGCAAGCACGATATCATGATTCATGGACAATATTTTCTGATTTTATGTGTGGAAAATATGCAGTATCCCAATATATCTGCCTATGTGATTAGTTTCTTTCTTCCTTGAGTTTCTCAGTTAGACTTGACTCATCACCTAGATTAAATTTAGGGGCTATTATATACTAAATAAATAAACTCTTATAAAAGCTTATATATAAATCCATGTCTTACATGTAAAATCTCTACTATTTTGTTACGATAGTGTGAATACATTAATTTATCAATATATCTTCATTTTAGTCTGCTCTAATTTAACATCTTGTTGAATATTTCTCACAAAATTGAATGCTAAAAGCAGAGGTATAGATTTTTCTAGTATAAGTCTGTGAAAAATATTCATACAGAGAACATCAGAAGAAATTGAATATTCGGGGGATAAACAGGGTATAATTATGGAATCAATTAGGAGCAAATTGCAAAAACTATCCCTACATATACAATATTGTATTTTGCTTATTTTGGAATTAGAGAAATTTGAATCTCATCTGTTTATTTCTTAGCAAAGCTGTGAAGGTGGGTGGTTTTTGGTTTTGGTAGGAAGAGGATTTGACTATTGCATTATGTATATGCATAGAAATCAAGGAAATTCCCCAACTCCAGTTCATGAAATGAATGTTAAAGAAAAACTATTTGGAAGGCAAGAGAATTTCCTGCTCTGTGTAGACATAGCATGAGCATACTCTGCAAACCTTCCCTTCAGGTTAATACATAATTTTTCCATCAAAATGTTCAAATATTGAGCCAGACATGTTTTGTTCCAGACATCTTTGTTTCAGTTAGTATTCAATGAAGCTTAAAAGAACTCTAAGAAAGACCATATGTCTAGATCTATTTCCTTGTTTACAAAAAAAAAAAAAAAAAAAGAAAGCCCCATGCTGACTTGCAACATGTCCCACCTCAGGCTTTTGATTCCAGAGCCTCTGTCCCCACTCCTCATTTTATCAGTGCTGTGTGGTTCTTCATATAAGCTAGGTCGTTCTGCTTATTTCTCAGTTTCACAGTTTGATCTTTGACAATTACTTGATCACAGCCTTCCTTTCTCTCCATCCATATCTTCATGGAAACAGAAAAAGAGTGCATACAAAGGCACTGGAAAAGGACTCCTGCTTTTTGTCCTTGTTTTCCAGTGAAACCTTTTAATGTCATAACATTGTGGAAAAAAATGAAATTTCATCCCTGGAAACCCAAAAATGACCAGGATATCTAAAAGCAGAGGATGCAAAAGAGAAGAGGGAAGGGGAAAAGGAAGGAGAAGAGGGAAGGGGAAAAAGAAGGGGAAGAGGAAGGGGAAGGGCTTCTGTTCCCTTTCCTCACTATTAAGATTCCTGCAGAAATGAAGATATTAGTAACATTTGCATGTTTATTTTTTGTGCCTCAAAGTCTGATCACAGAGGGGACTCCCTGGACAGCAGATATTACATATGCACCTATTTAATTTCCAGGTATAAAATGAGAGGTAAGAGAAGGTGAATATTTTAAATAGGAAAGCATGAGATCACTACGTCTGCAGAAAATTTGTTGCTAGACAGTTGTTTTGACTTCCCAGGCAAAAGAGGAGAAGCTTACTATCCACAGGTATACAATATAGCAAATCTCTTCCTTCCAGGATCCAGGAATCATCCCGGTTCACTATCAGCACATCAAAAATACTGTTCAAACCACCGTGAGAAACTAGATATAAAGTCATTGCCCTTTAGAGAAATCTGAAGGGATGTTAATTCACTGGAACAATCTAATTGCTTTAAAAAGATGTACTGTGGGAAAGTATTAAAACTCTCTTAGAAAGGATACCACATAGAGTACATTCCTTCCAATTAGCACTAGGCTAGCCCAAAGCACAGCAGAAGTCAGTCTAAGAAGGTGGTGAAATAAAAATAACAGCAGTAAGGAAGAAAGACACAAAATCACCCAAAGAAACTAAGAGATTAAAATGCAAGACACGTTAAAAAAACCAAAACCACCACCACCATCACCAAAACCCCAAACCAACAACACCCCACAAAAAAATCCCAGAGAAAACCACAACACAAATAAAAAATTAAGATTTGTTTCATCCTGCCAACAACAGCAGCAAAAGATTTTTTTTTTTAATGAAAATGAGAGAAAGTCCAGCAATACTTGGTCCCTTAATACAAAGAAAGGAAATATAAATGAAAGGGAAACTCCTGGGTTCTGATATAATCTGGAAGTTTGCAATGTGGTACCATGCTCTAGGAAAGAATTCTGTAATATAACCACCAAATATTAATCTGAAATTTAGTTTAAAAACCCTTGTTGAACATCCATACTACCACATCCGTGGTATTTTCAATAAATTTCTGAATATTCTGCCAAGCTTCTGTGGTTTCTTGGATTATGACACTGAGCAGTTCAACCCATTACCATGTGCTTCAATTTTTGCATTTCAGACATGGCAGTCTCTCCTCTTTCTTGAGGAGTGGGTTAACTGCTTTTGGGTGCATTATTATAATAAATAAAAGTAGCACTTAACCGGTAACCCATTTTAGAAAGGTATTATCCCTCCAACAGAATGGGCTTCCTACAGAAAGGCATGGGTTAGAAAGGCTCATTCAGCAAACAGAAGACCAATTATTTAAAAAACATATGAGAAAACATCTCCTTGTCTCTCTCTGTCTCATCTTATGTAGATTTTCTTTTTATGTGCTTTGATTTTTCTCTTCTGCAGTTGCTGAAGTACAGTTCCGTAGAGCTGTAGGGCTGCTAAGGAAACTTCCCAGTCTGACCATTCAAGAGACTCTCTGTCAGTCACACTCCCAAGGCCAGAGAATTTCGCTGCTGGGACTGAAATTCTTCCCGGTGGGCAGCTCCAGTGCCCCCCTTGACTCCCCACACACCTCACTCTCACACAGTCAGGCCAGGTTTCATTACCAGATCAACCCCATATTTCCCATGTCAAAATCTCAAATGTCTTGTTCCATAAAGCAATTTATTCCCAGTGCAGTAACACAGAAACAGCCACAGCTGGTGCCTCTGAGGAGGGACCCTCAGCAAAGAAACCCCTGGGTTTTTCATAGCCTCATGTCTAATCACTCCCAAATCTCCTTCCTCTGAGTCTTCACTCCTGCTGTGTCCCTCAGTGTCCATTCACCTGGCTGGCACCACCCTCTTTGTGCCATTTGTTAACCAAAGGGTTGGCTGTTCATGGCCTCCTGTTGTTCTGGGCTCCCACCCAGAGAATCTGCATCTCAATCTGCAGTTTGGAAACTGAGCTCCCTGCTCCAGGTGTATTCCTCAACAGTGTTTGCTTGAGTAAGAATTTCCCATGCTAGCCAACCCAAGGAATTGATTATTAGGATAAAGTCGAAATGTATATTATTGAAATTGAAATTTATATTATGCCAGAATGGCAATATTACTTCTCAAGAAATAACTTCATTACGACACTTGAATCCCAAGCAAAAAAATAGACAGGAAGATAGTTTCCTCACACTTTCAAACCTCTACACTGAAACTATTCCTGAAATCAAGTAGTAGCAAACTCAGGTGGCTAGAATATTAGTTTCCGTGACCACCAAGGAAGGATGGTGACACCCAGTCCTGGACCACAAGAGAAAAACAAAAAAACGATCAGGGTCTGTCCTGAGACTTTGGCCAGAAAGAAACATGTTACACAGAAGACAAGCCTCTTCTACAAGGCAAAGATATCAAGATACTCCATCAAAAATTGTTCATTGAAGGTAACTAGGTCCATGTCCCTAACATTTATAGAACAATAACCATTGAATTCTACACAAAAATAATCCAAAATATCTTCAGTACAGAAAGGAAAGTTGTTAAATCAAAATCTGGATATAAATGAGAGGGTTTTTTGACGGGAAAGGGATAAGCATAATGTTTTACCAATTCAAGGATCACTGAAAATATGTTCCCTCCTTCTTGACTTAGGATGAGTTGAATTATGACAGCATTCCTCACATCTTTAGTCTGCTTTTTTTTAAGGAAGTCAGTCTATTAGAGCTCCAGTCAAAAACAATTTTCAGTGTTTTTGTTTTTCAGAATAAAATCAATGACTGTGAAAATTAATTTCCCCTTGTATCCTTTTCATATATTTAATTAAGCTCCTTGAAAGACCTGATCTGAAGCTGATTGCTTTTAACCACATTTTAAGACATAACTTTTAAAAGTATCTTTCTTAAGTTATATGTATTTAAAAAGAAGATAAATCAAAGCTGTTATAACAAAACACAGCAACACAACTTTTTTCCAACATAGTCAATGATTTTGGTGATTTTTTTTTTTTTTACCAGCATGTAGCATTATTTTATAACAAAAATACAAAAGAAAGTAAAAAAGGTGGTGGAGAAAGGGCTCAAACTTCTTTAAGGTAATCAGGGGGAATGAATTTTTGGTTTTGTTTCAGATTCCATTTAAAACATTGGCTTTTTCTGTCCTTCTAAGATAGTGGTCAGTAGAAGGATGTTGACAAGACTGCAAATGGGGACATTTGAATGCTTGTATTTCACATATAAACAATGTTATACCTTTATTAATGTGAAGGTGCCTATTGGACCACCCCTGACAAATAAAGTGTAAAGAGACATCCTAATTTGCAATGAGTAGGGGGAATCCTTGGGGAGAGAAGGAAGAGATACAGCACACCAGGCTGGGCAGTGCCTGCCACGCTCCCAGTGGCATCACCACCTCCCCCTTCAACAGGCAGCGCCCTCTCCCATGGGATGGGTGCTGCAGGCAGCCAGCGCCCCACTCTTTGTAGGTGTTCCTTAATAATCTCTGGTCTTGTGCTTTATCTGTTGTACTCCTGGTATTGATTCTGCACACATACTTCACTGACTCTCAGTCAATAAAGTGCCATTACTAAATCAATAAACTGTTTCAGTCCTGATTTTGTTTCAACTAAGTAAATGGAGCAGTTTATCTCCCAGAACACTTAGTTGTTTAGTTTTGATTTGTGTTTTTTCTATTATGTCCAGGAATTCCAATCAGAGGTACCATTTGGCTAGACATTAAAAAAAAGTAGTGGAACAAACATTATCACTTTTCAAGTGTGTAACAGTTTCAGGATTTCTTAAATTGCTGTGCAATTTCCAAAATACTTCTTTATTAACATTAATGTGATCAACAGATGTAAAAACCAGAAAACTTTCTTCTCTATGCTCATTTGATGTTATTCAGATCATAAACTACGCTTTATCTTATTTTCAATTTTTCAGCTGAGTTTATCAATATTTTAAGCATATTAGAATTTCATAAATATTTTTCACAATACTTTCTACATAAAATTTAAATTCTTTATTAACTTTATTGAAACTCAGTAAATACCTCAGAACCTAGCTTAACTTTAATGTTGCACTTAGAACTTATATTACATGCATTTCCTTATTTCTGCATTATCAATGATTATTCTAAGCTTTTTAATTGAGAAAGTAAGTTTAATCAAGAAACTAGCCTAGCCAAGTCTTGCTCACAAATGTTTAAGAGTAAGCTGCATGACTGCAGGTTCACTCTACAGAAGAATATTTTTGTTTAACAGAGTGGTAATGGGGGAAAACATATTTTTACTCATTTCCTTGGAGAACAAATTGCAGCCATGTCAAGGTATGCTATTGCTTAACATAATGCAATTTTCTATTTCTTTTTCTATCTGTGTGTTTGCACTAAGAAGCCCTGATCAAGATCATTCCATTTTACTTGACATATTAAAAACACAGAGCTAACATAAAGCCTACTTCCAGGAGTCTATCTAAACAGTTCAGATCTAAGCAGTCAATGTCTTTAAGAAGCAAACATTTAAATCTATTATTCTGAATCATAATGCAGAATTATATCATCTTACCACACATTCATTATTTTATTATCAGTGGATATGCCTTGAACTCCTTTCATCCCAAATCAAGTAAATTAAAACTAAGAAAATTTAATTATATGCAATAATACTCAAACACTGTATTATTTATAATTCAATTATTGCTTCAAAGGCTTGAATTACAGGCATTCATCCACTAATCTGGACATCTTTCCTATAAATTACACATCACAGCATGCAACAGTTGATCTTAAATACATGTGTCTTTTCTTACACCTTCCTGTCTTGATTTTATGCCCATGAAATTGTAGTGCTGGCACTGCGTCACCACCTCCTAGAAAATTATAACACCTGTCCTCCAGGTTACAAACACTGAAGAGCAATAATGTAAGAAGCAACCCTACACTCAGTTTCTTAGCATTTGGTTAATTCTTAGTCCTTTTGTTCATATGTGTTTCTCTGAACTGCAATCAAAAAAACCCCACATTTTTCATCAGCTTCCTCTCTATATTTGATTTTATAAGTATTTGTTATACCTGCCTGTAGTGGTTTGGTCCAAAATACTCATTACTGTTTATCTGCTGTGAGATAAGAATTAGGAGAAATGCAAAACAGGCACCAAACTTGAAAGAATATAAAGAAGTTTATTAACAGACCTAAAAGAAGAAAAAAAAATTATACCACCTTCAGAACTCTCCTCCTCCCCCCACCTTCCTCCCTTCTCCCACTGACAATGTGAAAAGACAACCCTTGAGATGTTCAGTCTGTTTACCACTTCCATAATAACCTTGTTCAGTCCATTTAGAAAGAGAAGTCTCTTCTTGCTCATGCTATGAAAACATTATCACAACGAGACAGCCGCCCACTTCCAAATATCGTTCAGTCCATTTAGGAAGAGGAGTCTCTCTGCCTGCGTGTGAGTCCTTTCCCCCGACTTGCAGCTTTTCCCGCAACTGCTTTCGAGGGTCCACTCTTGAAGTTTTTTGGGGTATAATTTTAAGGTTGAGCCGTTCAGAAACAAAAACAGAGGCCCTTCTCCTTCCCTGGGAGCAAAGGGTCTTCATCATCTTCATCGTTAGGACTATCTCTAGGAGCATCTCTAGGGACTGAGGTTTTCTCCTTTCCCATTTGGAGCAAAAGTCCTCATCTGGTTCATCTCTACGGACTGAGGTTTTCTCCTTTCCCGTTTGGAGCAAAAGTCCTCATCTGGTTCATCTCTCCCTGTCCAAACTTCTCATGAAATTACAGCTGCGTCAGCATCTGCCTATCTCAGCGCAGGTGCTTTTGCTCACGAGTTGAACACTCCACCCCCCATATCTTCATGAAATTACAACAGGATACTCTGATATATCATAGCTTCACAACAGAATTTCAGCTTTAAGCATCTCCTCTCTCTCTTCCCTCAGGTTTTCAGCTCTTCACAGCAGTAAAAGGGTTAATCTCACCTCGGCCTTGCAGCTTTGCAGCTGGAATGTTGAATTTTTCTTATCGAAGTGGAGAGGGGGGAGAGCCGAGCCGCTCCGGCTGCCCACGGCAAGGCAGTGGGGGGGGGTTCCACGGCTGGAACAGGTCCATGGCTTCAGGATGGCCGTGGCCCGGCCCGGCCTGGCCCAAGCAGGGCCTGGCCGGGCCCACTGGGCCCTGCTCGGGCCCTGCAGCCACCTGTCCCAGCGCCGGAAACGAGAGAGAGCTTGGAGGGGGAGTTTGCCTATTCTTAAATGTGGATCACAGAGGTGATCACAACTTTAAGTGGCTAAGAGAATTGTCCATATTCAAACTGGCCAGCTGATAGGTTCTATCAGTTCCCAGAGGAAACTGTAAGCACCCCTTAGCAAGGACGTCCCTTCCGGGACTATGCTTGCTAACCTATGACACTGCCTCAAAACAAGAGCAAGAATACTCAGGTAGCAAAGCCAGACTTTCCTCTGTGACTGTGGAAGTTATATAAAGTATTTGCCATAGTAACACCACAGCTTCACATCCCACCACACTCCCAGTCCCAGCCCCAGATTTTCACATCCGCTTCACTGCGCCCTGAAAAATACACATAGTTGCATAATAAAAATTATATGGATTCAGTGTTCTAGTTTTGTAGTTGCTCTGCTAAAACTATTTTCAGACTAGGACCGTTATTCTGAAATTATCAGGATGGGGTTGGCCACGCATTTTTTCCCAACCCTTCAAATTCAGGAGAAGCATAAAATTATTATTATTACCTTATCTGCTCCACAGTGAATGTAGAGTTTTGTTGATGTAATCTAATCATGCTGCCCTGGAAATCAAGACTTAGACTTGACAGATGTTTCATGATCTGTTTTTTCACAGTTGAAGCAATAACATATTTAAAAAATCAATTAAATCTCAATACTAACCACAGCCCCATCAACCACAGTCATAAACAAAGATGTGGAAAAAAAAATCCTCCAGAAATACAAAAGAAAATATCATAATAATAGAACAATCCATGGAATCTTGTTTTTCACAGTCATTCTAATAACATCTTTTAAAAATTGCCTGAAAAAACCACCACAAATGTATAAACTCTCATTTTTTGAGAAATAAAATAAATCTCCAAAACAGTGTTTCTCAGAATATGAACTGTACTGCTTGAATGTATGGGAAGAACTTTGTTAACGTACAAGGTGAGGAAGAGTTTATGTGGGTGAGCGCTGGGTGGCACACAGAAAACTTTCAAGGCCAAAACTCTTGCTGCCTCTGCTGAACATAAGTGTTGAATTATTCACTTACATATTGGCAAAATCTACCTAATATTCTGTATGGGGTGCAGGTGCCCAGGTGATGGCAGTGGCAGCGGCTGTGCCGTCTGTGAGGAGAGTCTTGGGCTGCCCCACCCTGGGCACAGCTGTTTCCAGAAGTCTCCAACCCACCCACCATAGGGTGCAACTAAGCCACGCAGCCAAGGGGGTGACACCTCTGGGAAGGGGTATTTAAGAAAGGTCAACATGCTACACAGGACAGCACAGAGTGACAAAGAAAAAAAATTACTCTGAGAAACACTCCTGCAGATATCCAGGCCAGAACAGAACAAGGGATTACCTTGCTGACCACAGTGCAGGCAACCTGTCCACCAGCAGCCCATGCAGGATGTGGTGGATCAGAGAACCATCTGTAGCCTGTGGAGGACTCCATTTGGCAGCAAGTGGACATATCCTAAGGGAAGCTGCAGCCTGTGGAGGTCACATACAGAGCAGGCTCCTGACAGAGGCTGTGGCCTGTGGACACAATCCACACTGAAGCAGTTTGTGAAGGTCTATACCCCATGGGAGGGACACCTTGCTGAAGCAGGGGAAGACAGTGAGGAGGAGGAACAAGAGGCAGGGAGAAGCTGCTCTGGACTGACCAGGACCTCCATTCCCCTTACTTCTGCACTACTCAAGGACTAGAGGAGACACAGGAGTCAGAAATTGAGGAGCGAGGTTGAGCCTTGGAAGAAAGGAGTTGGGGTGAAGCATTTCACAGGTTGACATTGTTTCTCACAACCTTAATATGTTTTTAATTAACAATAAACTATGTTGACAGTCTTCTCCAAATCAAGTCTGCTTTTTCTGTGATGGTGATTGGTAAGTGGTCTCACTGTCTCTATCTATACCTGCAAGTTTTCTGTATTACCTTCCACTCTGTCCTCTTGAGGAGAGAGTGAGCACCTGGATGGAAATTTGGCAGTGAGCCATCCTTAACCAAACAGATATTCTTATGTCTTTTGTCCAGATAAGGAAACAAAATACACTCTCACACCTATGTTCTATGTAGATATGGAAGCAGAAGCTGTCCTTTCACACAGATCATCCAAGAATATGAAGAGAGAGCTCAGTAAATTTCATCTTGCATTTAGCATAAAAAAAACCAGTTGGTATAGTTTGCATTTTAAATGTTTTAATTGATAAACATTGGATTTTATCTCTGTTACCCAATCTATTAAAACTGTATATATTTTGTCTAACGTGCACAGGCCATATATATACTTGATGGGATACAGAGCATCTTATGTATGAGTCTTATTCACATGTGAACTTTACAAGACAGAAGAAAGAAAATAGCAACATAAGAAGATTGAGGAGGGAGCATGGGTCTAGTTTAAGAGATGAAAACAAGCAGTTTGACTGTGCCTTCATGAACAAACAGTGGATTCAGAAGCTCAGAAAGAGCTGAAAACTTTTCTACTGCACCATGGATATCTCAGAACAACAGAAAATTTCCACCAATTTTCCTCAACAGAAAACATGAAGCAAATGGCTGTATGATTTTATTTACTTCACAATATTTAGTATAATATTCTGGACAATATACGTGATGAATAACATAATGGTTTCAAGTTAATGTTGCAAAACATTGTGAATCAGCTTCCAAGGTACTGAGGCAGAAGGTGTATTTCTGTTAACAGCAGAAATGGGTATTAACTGAAGATGAATAAAGGGAAGGATTCATTTGAAACCAAAATGATAAACCAAAATCAATAGTAAAATGTATTCACATATATTCCTCATTTTGTATTGATTATAAAATTTAAGCTCTTGCTGCTCAACACAAATTAACTTCCATTTAGAAATGTAAAATAAATACAGCAAGTAAGGGTATTGAAAAGAAAATTTTCAATGATAAGTGTGGCTCTTACATAGTTTTTTTTCAAAAGAGTTTGTTAGACCAGCTGCACACTGGATTACAAAATCTGAAATGAAAGCTGAGCAAATCATACCCAGATACACAAGAATATAGAAACTGAAAAAAACCTAAGAGACAGAGTAACTGCATATTGAAGGATACAGTTTGAATCCCTGGATGACACTGCAGATAAATACATGCCCATGCAATGGATTTATCTCCTCTGTCTAAATCATCATAACTAATTTTTGTCAATTCACTTTCTAGAAATGCTGATACAGAACATTTTCTAGACTTTTTTAGTCTTTCAGTTAACTGGTACTATTAAGTGTGGTTTAAATTTAAGATTTTTTTTTTTTGGTGATATTTGAGCCAGTGGCACTATAGAGATTACACAGAACTCTAATAAAAGCACTGAACTGTATGAAGCACAGAACTGCTTTATAGATCACTTGCTTGGTGAAATATTTCCGGTTTTTAATTATTTTAATTACACAGATTGTTAAAACAAATATGTGCTAAAATAAGGTGTCTAGAATGAAATCTAAGACCGTGATTCATATCATCTATGCTTTTATGGACAGGGAATAAATATCAAGGTATTTATCCTAAGATACTTTTGCAGTAAATAGAAAGGAACACAAGCATGCATAAAGCCAGTTTTAAATGTCTTGTTCACACTTTACTGTTTACCCAACTTTTAGATGCCTAAGTTAGATGGGATAAAGCCTATCAAGAATGAGTTCAAAGAATATACTCTAAAAAATTAGGAATTCAGAATAAGACAGAGCTTAAAATAATGCAAAATTAGGTGGGAAAGAATATTAAATATTAAACAAATGGTGCTAACAGTGAAAACCAGTCACTAGGAAGAAGTAATGTAAATAGACTGAATCAGTGATGGGATTACAATACAGAAATTCTTTCATCAAAAGGCAATAATATCATTCACGGTAGGATAATTATGCTCAAAACTGGAAATTAAACACTGCATACCTAAACTTTGACCTCTCCTGCCACCCAAGCCAAAACTCATATTTATCTACTCTATTACCATGTGTATTCTGTGGTCAGAGAGACATTGCTTTGATATTGTACAGTGCAGAGTAAGCTTTCATCTGTTCTGTATAATCACAGAATTCTCCCTAATGATGTATTTACATAAAACATATTTCTAGCCTAATTTCAATAGTGAAGTCAAGGAAAACTCTCAGAGAACCCATGCAAAACCTTAGAAGTGATTTTTGCTGATGATGGTAATGAATGTTTCATAATACAAATCTTGGATATTTTTGACTGTCTGGCTTTCCAAAATTGAAATGAATATGTATATGCATCTCTATTTCATGCTGTGCTCTTCTTAGCCTAATTGCATTTCTACTTTGACTTGACTTCTGTTTCTGAAGCACTTAATAAAAAAAT
This sequence comes from Corvus kubaryi, assembly GCF_017639235.1. Taxonomy (NCBI): domain Eukaryota; kingdom Metazoa; phylum Chordata; class Aves; order Passeriformes; family Corvidae; genus Corvus; species Corvus kubaryi. Next base: position 32,426 of record NW_024581642.1, read on the forward strand.
GTGTATATATATGTATATATATGTACATTTTTCATACCAAAAGTTTTAGATAAACTGACTTTTAAGAGAAAAATATACTTGGTCCTTTACTACTCGCAATTAAGAAAAATGCCAATGAAAACAATCATACAAATCAACAAATGTTAATGGCCTGGGTCAAACAAAATATGAGCATTCAATCATGGGTATATATAAAAATAAATATACAGTTGATTTTGCACAAATTTCTAAATTTTGCCATTTTTTTTAAAAGGATTAAATTATTTCATTTCCATAAAAATTTCATGAACAAAATATGAAATTTAGAGTTTGATAAGAATTCAGGAAGCAGCAGATCTGATTAGTGATAGAAATTAAAGAAAGAGAGGTATTATACATTTAGTAGTTCAGTAGTTCTAAAGAACTCTATTCCTTAAGAGAAGATAATGTACATAAAATTCAAAGTTATTAATATTATCAAGTATTTATGGTTGCACAGCTCTTTTGGAATGAAAGGCATAACCTAAAACTTATTTTGTGCATTTCAATTTCAGAATGCACAAATTCTGCATAATTTTTTTGTACTTTGGAAATCACATAGTTTATACAAAAGAGTGAGGAATATCATTAGACCTTGAAAAAGTAAAAGAACAAGATGCTAGAAAGACAAGACCACAAAAGAGAATTAGAGAAAAAAGGAAAAAATCCATAAAACATTTTTAATGAATGTTGCTGTTTCTCTTACCCTGTTGTTAGAACATTTCAAAATGGAACAATTTCTTATTGATTTAGAGAAAAAAAAACCCAGTAACAAATTAGTTGTATTAAACAAATAAATTATTTCAAGGATTTTTTCTTTAAAAATAGTTTAAACTGTATATCTTCTCAGTGAATGAAGTTAGCTTCATATATGCAATCACACAAATCCTATTGGAATTTGAAAATTTATTTTTTCCTCCTTAGTCTTCTAGAATCATGAGTTCAAAATAGACCATTTCAATTTCTGAGCAAAACTATCTGTTTTTAAATTAATTTCTGCAATACTTTACAGAATTGTTTGCTTATAATTCAAAATATGAAGCAGCTTTAACTTTGTGTGAAATCCTGAGTGCCATTTATAACTTCTTAAATTTGTAATTCCTGTAGACCATCAATAAACCAGACTCTACGCAATGGGTGTTCTTTGACTGTAAAATAGAAATTATTTAAAAACATTTCTCAATTCAGAGGAAAAATGCAATACTGCCAATGAAGCAAAGAGTTCTGTTTCTTTTCTACCTTCTTATTTTTCTTCTGATTTGAATGTCAAAGAAGTAGAAGTAGGTCATCTGGAAAAATTATAAAAATATAAGCGTTGAGGATTGAGCTTTTCATCATTTCACTGAAAAAAAGGCAGAAGAATTTTAGGCATGAAGATGCAACAGACATTACTCTGTCCATCATAAAACTCTAAAAGTGCATTGAAGCAAAAAATAAAAAGATAATGTGGTTAAAACAGAATGTGGTTTGCTGTAACTTCAGTACATACTTTAAATTAAGATTGTACAGTTGGTATTTTCTTTTGCCAGTGACACAAAGACTATTCATAAATATACACATACTTATATCCTATATATCTAATATAAGGTGGTTTTGGTGTAGCATTTGAATAGATATATATCAAGTTTATGGTACAAAAATAACCCTCTTTACATTATCACACCAACTAAATATCAGATGTCAAGGTTCTACTGTTTCCTTATATAAATTACCAGGAAAAAGTTATTTTTGAGATGACTCACTATCTCATTTCTGAGATACCTATAGGCAACACTGACACATCAAAACAGAGAGGGACAATAGAAGAAAAGTGTTGTCACTTTTCTTGTAAGGAAGAATAAAATTCAAAATGCAAAATAATTTCATACTTAATTTAATAATGCAGTTTTCATTGGAGACACAGAGTACAGCCAGTGGTGCTTATGATAACAGATTAAATCACTTTTCAGGTTTAGAGGGTAGTTAGCCTAGAGAAACAATCAATAGTATTGGAATGAAAACATCTCTCTTATTACAAACATAACTCATTATTAACTAATTATTCAATACATTATTTCACCTGCTGTGAAGCTCCCAGTGACCTCAGTGAGATAAGACTTTAGTGTCTATTTTCACAACTGTTTATAAAGCTTCCATTGCCTGTTACTCAGATTTATTTTGCACTATTTGAAATGGCCATAATTAACAATATTGACACATACACAGTAGGAAAAACTGTTGCATCAAACTTATTTCAAAGAACCAGCCCAAATAAATTATATTTGTTATCACTTGGCAACTATGCAAAAAATCCTTTTTCCCCATACGCATATTTGGTGATTCAAATCCATGAACTGTTAATTAGTAGATACAATTATATAACTAAACTGTTTCTTTAGCCACATCATTCAGTAACTATTCAAAATTAAGAAATATTTTAACCAACACCATTATTACTGAAGGATCTATAAAGCTCAGTAATGATCAGAACTCCTTAATATTACTTTAATCACTAGCTCCTCTCACCTGTCCTTAGACATCTGTAACTTAAGTATGCTAACAGCAACTTTAAAAGCAGCTCTTCCTTTTCTATTCCACCATGTCAGATAGATTTATTTTGTTAGAACACATCATATTCTTCCTCTAGGAAGTAGTCCAAAAGCCCAGATGACCACAGCAGACTAGATATTTAGATGGTTAAATATCAATGAATGAGTCCTACCTCAAAATACACTCTTTTCTCCAGAGAGTTTATATGTCAGCAAACCATATCAGTAAATTCCTACTATAGAATGGCCCCAGTAGGCATTATGCCTTGTTTTGATGGCAATACTATAGTAGTGACATATATTATAGTAGTCACAGCTAGGAGAAGTGATAACTTGAAAAAGTTCCCAGAGCTTCCCCTCCAAAGCTGTCTCCAAATCAGATGGGCACTGTGAGTGAGTGTAGGGAAAGGAGTCCTGTGCTACTGTAATCTTTTCAATCCAGCTGCACCTGCACTGTTGGACCCTCGAAGAAAAGGACTTCACATATCCTCACCTTGCAGTAGCTGGTCAGCCAGAAACTTAGATAGCTGAAAACATTACTGTGCTTTATTTTTACCTCGAGCTCTAAATTTAGCCCCAAATGTTTTGGATCCAACAAACACTTGAGACATACATCGTTTAGCCTCATCTGATTTAAACATCTGGGATTCTTCTCTAAAGAAAACATTTGAATTCTTTGAATAAAGTGTCTGCTATTTTAGGAGCTAAATTTGAAAAATAGATTTTAATGTGCAGTTGCATAACATACAAATACATTGATACAGGAAATCCGTGTCTACTGATATGCACAAACAATGACGTTATACTACAGAGTTAATCTCTGAGTTGCTAAAACTTAGAGGAAACAGATTCAATTCACAAATCATTGCTGTAGCACTATACAATAAATAAACAAAAATTCATTTCATGGTATTTCAATTTTTATGGTATTGCACCATACAGATACAGTCTGTAGATTGCTATTACTTCTACTATAAAAATTGTAATATTACAGTGGTCACTGATAGTGTGGATCTAGTTAAAGGTCTGCCAGTTTTTTCCATTATAAACCTCTATTTTAAAGGGCTTGGAACTCCACTATAAAATCTTCTTCAGATGAGCTTGTTGTAAACAGCTTACACACACAGAAACACAGACACACTTAACGCATGTATCTATGATTTTCAAAGTTAAATCTAAAAAAAACCCAAATAAAAGTGCAACAAAAGAACAATGACCTGGATTCACTAGGAAAGGCATCTTGAAGCAACACTAAAAGCCTGGAAATACGTAGTTAAGCTCATGCTACAAAAAAATTTAGAAAACCAGAATGTATTTCTTTTTGTAGGATAGTCAGAACAAGTTGGTAGTAACAGTACTGGTTGTCTTACAAAACTTTAGGGAGGCTCCAGTAGATCATCCATCTTTCACCTACTCCATTAGAAAAGGGAAGTTGTGTTGATCTTTTCCACAGTATTTTCATGACTTATCATAACTTTCTCAGTCTAGTCTTCCCACACTTGTTTCTCATGTACATACGTAATGAGACAGAGGAAAAAAGAAGTGTTAAAACAATAGATTTAGCAGTAATGAGATCAGAAATCAAAATTCCTTAGGGAATTCTGAACCTATTTCTTAAAAAATGGAATTCTGAACACTACTCTGTTTAAACCATTTTGAAACAGAAAGCCTAAGCTTTTTTACTGAGTCAAAGAAAAGACAAAGTAATAATTTAATGTTCTTCCTGACACAAACTACTGTAAGAATAAAGACAGCACTGCAAATATTTTTTTCTATCTGTAGTGTTAATATATTGTTGGATTTTGCAATACACAAGGACATGGAGGCTTTTATCCACTAAATTTCTTTAATTTATTGCATATTGTCACAAATACTGCAAAAAAATTGCCACTAAGTATATTACCATAAATATTCTTCTGACTACCAAGTATACCTATGATTAATTATAGATATATAATATACATGCTATTACAAATTGCTTTCAGCAACCGATAATATATTATCAATAAGGAGTATGGCAGTGAACAATCATAGAGCAACAACCAATAACAGCAACAACCAAGTAGGATCACATTATGACACTGTGAACTTACATTAGTGAAGCAAATTATCAACAATTAAAATGGTAGATATACTTATTATAGATATGGATATGGATATATAATAACTGTATCAAGTGTATTAGATTTCAGAAGGGATCTATCCATCCTAGAGAATAAACCAATTCCAAAGAGGGACCCAACCACCCCAAAGGGGACAGGACAAAATGAACCAACCATGATCCATGCTGCTGAGTATAGAGTCAATCGGCATGTCCAGGTACAGTCCACAATCTCTTAGAATGTTTGTGTGAAGTTCACCCTTTTTATGTAAAAAATAGTATGGGCTGTACGGAAAATTCTCAGAGAGAAGGGCTCCATTTTGGATAAAAATCAAGTCCTTTTCACGTCATAGAGACATAAGGTGACATTATCATTTCAAGCAGTCAATACATGCTGTTAAGTTCTATTTTTCGTTTGTAGCATCCAAAAGCCAATTTTCTTTTGTACTTTTCTATTCAACAACAACTATGTGCTTGTTTTTTTTCAAAGATACACAGGAAGGCCATTTAGAAATGGAGACCACTTCTTTATTTTTGTATAGTTTCAATTTTTGCTTACCAACATATACTAATTTATTTCTAAGATTTTATAAATATAAGGCTATGATTTGTTATAGGTTTTAGCTTCTTCATAATCAATGTCCTATCTTTTGTTGCACTAGTTATATCACCATTGGTGGCAGTCATCTGTATTGCATAAACATAAAATACAAAGTTGAAAAAATTGTTCAATACTGTGAAATAAATCATGAAGCAGACACAGTGATTTATGAAGAAAAAATATTTGACTTTTTAAAGCCAGTGGCTGTATTTAATAAACTAAATATACTTGAAATCATATTCAAGATTTTATGAAAACACCACTGAAAAAGGAAATATTTTAAACATGAATGACAACAAACATCCTGGTAAGCAAACCCAATACATAACATTTTAGCATAGAGAATGTTCCTATGGACATATGACAAAGACCTTGAGTCCTTCTTTGAGAGCCTGTCCTAACCAAGATTATTCTGAAGGACAAGAGAAAAAACGTTGATTTGGTTACAGAGGAATTTACTTTATAATCATACTCATAATTGTACTACTAGTAATGGTGGGATTTTTCAACAAGTCCCTTTTTTCCTTTTCTCAATTTGAAGGAGCTGAGCAGTCATACATGAGGTGCATGTAATTTTATATTAAGAAATGCTATAACAGTCTCCCCTGCATCCACAAACTTTGAATGAAATTTGGAAATTGTGCTCCTTCTCAGGTATTTCTCATGTGACTGGTTGGTTTGGGCTTTTTCACATAAATTGGGCAATATTAATGGGCATGGCTGTAGATTTCATTTGATGCAGGTGTGTGTTTGCACAGCGTATGTGCATGAAAATATCCACCTGTTCCTTAACAGATGATTTAAATATGTTTCGATATTCGTTTTCAGCTAAACAACATAATTGGAACACAGTATTGATACTGAGCCAAAGTGGTCTGAATGAAATACTGAACACATAATATGACTCTTGTTCTTCCCAACTGTGTCAATAGAGTTTATTCATAATCTAGTGATAGCTTTGGCACCTCGGAAACTACTGAACAAGAATGGAGATGCAATTATGCCTGAGAGAAGTTCTTACAATACAAGATTTTTGTCAAGATGATAGTTTTCTTACACAGCTGTGATTGGTACCATGCTTCAACCACTCTTCTGGAGCTGCACAGGAGTTTTTTTTCTTCATAATTTTTTTATGGTGTTGTTGGTTTTGGTTTTTCCAATCAGCTTTGTATATCTATAAATTAATATAATTTGCACATGGTACATCTTTTATTAACCATTAAATCCATTTCCACATATCATCTCTTAACATTATGATTAATAGCAATTGTCTATGGATTTATTTCACACATATTTCAGTGTTTCTCTTTATGGTTTTCAAGGGAAAAATTACCCTTTAGTTTGGATTTTTAACTCAAACTGAAAATAAGTATGCACCATACAAATTCTTTACTACTCCTGCTAACTATGTACAGTTGTCACACTGGGTGGATGGCAGTCCTGCATTGGTCTGTTTAAGCTAAAATGCTCCACTGTGAGGAGTTCCACTCATATTCACTTTTTCAAGCTTTTCCCTGAACTGGAGGACTGTAGAGAATTTGTATGTTTTCAATCTGCAATTTCAGTGTCCATAAATTGTACTTAGATGTTTTTCTGTTGGAAGTTTTGTATAAATTGACTCCTGAAGTTTGTGTCAGAGGAAGGACGGGTTCAAAGGTGATGACTCGAAAAAATATAAGAGAGAGCTAAAACATTTCGCTGCAATTTCCCTTAGCACAGGTCACAAGAGTGAAAGAAAATTAAATACAGTTTTAACATATTATCATGTACATAAAGTAATTTTAATAGTAGCTTTGTCTTTCAACAGAAACTTCCTCGCAGCCACAAGATGATAATGTTCTAAGGAAAGGTCTACATTTAATTCTAATTACAAATTTTCCTCCCCCTTTAGAAGCTGTCACTTACATGTGTCTTACGGTGCCATTTCTCCTAACATTTTCCTCCTAAAGCCACTGTTCAGCAATGACCTTAAAATAAATGACATTCTATAGTCAAACACAGCATTTGTACTTTACAGACAGGTATTCTGACCTGTTACTTAGATATCAAACAGCAACAGCCACTCAAAAAAGCGTATCAAACCACTATCAGTTGTTGTGGTATCCTGCGGCTAGTGGCCAGAACTTGATATGTTGGATCACAAAACTGTATAGTGCATTTTGCCTGTTGCCCGTAATGAGCCTGGATATTTAATGAAGGGAAAAATGAGACCATATTGCTCGACAATTTTACAGTAAAATCCTGGAAATATATACCTTCCAAAGCCATTTTTTATTATCAAAATTGTTTATTGATTTTTCTGGAAAGAGAGAGAGGAACTTCAGCTTTTCGAACATATTGATAAAATATATCCAGGACCCAGTGAAGTGCCTGATGAGTCCAGTTTAGCCCTCAGTGATTCCTCTTTGTGATGGCAGATATCTGCATCTCATTTACAGGCATAATTTTTGTGCTCCTTGCCTCTTGTCCTGCCAGTGGCCATTACACAGAAGGGTCTGTTTCTGTCTTGCTTCTTCCTTCCAGTCAAGTATTTATGAAAATTGATAAGTTTCCCTCTCAGCCTTCTATTCTTCAGGATAAAAAGCCCTCTCCCTTTTAGGTTCTCATCCTAGAAAGCTGACTTAATCACTGAATTACCAATTCTTTCTCTGTCTTTTGTTGTTGTTGACTAGTGATGTCAGGTAAATTATGTCATAAGAAATTTCAAACTTCTCCTTCCTATTTCCACACTGGAAAGGACTCCGTACTGTCCAGTATACTGCAATCCCTCTGGACCATCAGTGTAGCTATATTACCTTTTGGTTCCACTACTCATCTAGAAATTTTCTCAGTTCCTTTTGGGAATACAGCCTTTAATTAATAGCATGGTCTGTTTACAATGCAAGATGGGAATATACAGCAATATTATGAGCTGTTCCACTGATGAAGATAAATGACCCTGATGGGTTTCATGACTTCCCAAGACTACACTGGTTTGAATGGATGCTAAATCCTGTGCCAGTTCCAATGGAGAAAGGATGTGATAAATACTATAGCTGAATTGTACATGCCATGTGTAATTTCTCTCTTATATTCTCATTGGGAGAAAACTATACACTAGTGTAACTGACATGTGGGATCTTTCACTTTGGTTACAACATACATATCCCATATGTATTATTGTTTATGAAAAAGAAGATATGTCTTTTGCAACAGTCCTAAGGTGTCATGTTTCTAAATGGACTGCATTTCCTGCAGAAGTTAATTGCACAGATTCCATCCCCTCCTAGACAGTTCTTCCTCTACAAATTGTTTCACATTTTTCAATTAAAAATTCAAGTAGGGAAACTTTGTCATCTTCTCCTGCAATTGGTATCATCTGTGCAGAGACACACAGAGTTAATTAACTTTAAAGTTGCATTTAAGGAATACTTCTCAGGTATGTAGTCCATCATACCTCAAAGCTAAGAATCAAAATTAACCAAATACACGTGTCATAGGTTAGCAAGCATAGTCCCGGAAGGGATGTCCTTGCTAAGGGGTGCTTACAGCTTCCTCTGGGACCTGATAGAACCTATCAGCTGGCCAGTTTGAATATGGACAATTCTCTAAGCCACTTAAAGTTGTGACCGCCTGTGTGATCCACACTTAAGAATAGGCAAACTCCCCCCCAGCTCTCTCTCGTTTCCGGCACTGGGACAGGTGGCTGCAGGGCCGAGCGGGGACCAGCGGGCCCGGCGGGGCCCCTGCTCGGGCCAGGCTGGGCCGGGCCACGGCTCCAGGATGACCCCCCCAGCAGGGCTGTGGGCAGCCAGAGCGGCTCGGAACCCCCCCCGCCCCTCCACTGCGGCCAAGATTTCAGCAAAGCGGCACCGCTGTCGGGCAGAGGTTGGGTGACCAACAGCGATAAGCCACATTCCAGCTGCAAGGCCGAGGTGAGAGTAACCCTTTTAGTGCTGTGAAGAGCTGAAAACCTGAGGGAAGAGAGAGAGGAGATGCTTAAAGCTGAAAGTCTGTTGTGAAGCTATGATATATCAGAGTACCCCGTTGTAATTTCATGAAGATATGGGGGGTGGAGCGTTCAACTCGTGAGCAAAAGTGCCTGCGCTGAGATAGAGTCTGACACAGCTGTAATTTCATGAGAAGTTTGGACAGGGAGAGATGGACCAGATGAGGACTTTTGCTCCAAACAGGAAAGGAGAAAACCTCAGTTCCTAGAGATGCTCCCAGAGATAGTCCTAACAATGAAGATGAGGAAGACCCTTTGCTCCCAGGGAAGGAGAAGGGCCTCTGTTTTTGTTTCGGAACGGCTCAACCTTAAAATTGTACCCCAAAAAACTTCAAGAGTGGACCCTCGAAAGCAGTTGCGGGAAAAGCTGCAAGTCGGGGGAAGGGACTCACATCGCGAGCAGAGAGACTCCTCTTCCTAAATGGACTGAACAAAGTTATTTGGAAGTGGGCGGCTGGCTCGTTGTGATAATGTTTTCATAGCACGAGCAAGAAGAGACTTCTCTTTCTAAACGGACTGAACAAGGTTATTATGGAAGTGGTAAACAGACTGAACATCTTAAGGGTTGTCTTTTTACATTGTCAGTGGGAGAAGGGAGGAAGGTGGGAGGAGGAGGAGAGTTCTGAAGGCAGTATAATTTTTTTTTCCCTTCTTTTACATCTGTTAATAAACTTCTTTATATTCTTTCAAGTTTGGTGCCTGCTTTGCATTTCTCCTAATTCTTATCTCACAGAAGTTAAACAGTAATGAGTATTTTGGACCAAACCACTACACATGCACTATTTCCTGTTCAGCAGAGGAGATTAACATTTTGAAGGAGAAGAAAGTAATTTTTGGAAAAATAAATTAATATTGTTATTTTGTTCGTGCTGAAAGTTAAAGAAAATGCCTCATGTATTATACTGCTTCTGTGTATATGTACCAGCTGTTTTAATGTTAAGGAGAATAGCCACAATGAAGGATAAAGAATGCCCAGAGAAATAGTAGGGAAAGACAAATGGCTTTTTTTTTTTTTTAACGTTTTCTTAAGAAACTCTTGAAAGCAATTTAAAACAATGGACAAAAAGGTTATGATAAACGAAACCCAGAAATATTCCAACATCTCAGTTATTCTGGTTTTCTGACATATTAAATGTTTTGTCTTCTAGTATGACTAACCTCAACATTACTTTATATTTGGAATTCAGAAACATTCCAAGCAGGCTATCCAATGAATGACATATATAAATTTCAGAAAGCAGGTAGATTAGAATACTCTATTAAATTCTTGAAAGTACTATTCCTGTCATCTTTTAAATAAATCTCATGTAAAATATATCCCACTATCAGAAGTCCCAGTAAGATATACATTTCTTACACACATATGAAAAGGAAAAAAACACAAAAGCCATTAGATAGTCAACATAATGAAAAACACATTTCACTATGCACTATCTGCAGAAAGAGCAGAAGCAAAAAAATACCTGAAATGCGTAAGGATGTAAAATTATTTTTCACAAAACATTTAATTCTAGGTGCCCAAAATGTTATTTTCAGGTCTTCCTTCTTGCTACTTTCAGGTAGCTGATTTATAAGAATAAAAATCTGGTTTATAAGACTAAAAAGATGACTGTTTTTCTTTAGCAGAACTAGTTTAGACATGTTTTCTTAGTAGGGGGATTAATTTCTTAAGTGGGAATATTGTCCTCTATTTTACCTCTTTTGATTGTTAGTCATATTGAAGTCCATTAGGTGAATTTATTCCATGTGTATGATAATGCATGCTGTGAACATGAGTAACTTCATATGAGAACAAATTATGTATAACCACAATTTAAAATTTGCTCCAATTAAGAAAGACAGTGATCTTTTTTGGGGAAAAGAAAAAAAAAAGTAAAGCAAGCTGATTTTCATAAAATCAATTTGAAATGAACAACCTGATAACTGTGGCATGACTGGCTGCAGATAAGCAAGCCATTAAAAAAATGGTGGGTGGTCCCATCATCCTTGTACATCTTTTTCCTTTGAAGAGATTATAGATTTTGAAGATTGCAAATTATTAGCCAGTATTTAAGGTGTTACGTCAGTTAGCAACATGCATGAACAGTAACCAAACTTATAAGATAGTGCTGTGATCCAAGTGTGTTGTGTGATGGACATCACACCATTGAAATACATTGATCAACACAGACTTGAAAGACATTTTGAATTCTTACTTCACACTACAGAATTTGCTACACTGCAGATGGTTTAGTAGTAAATGTATCCAAAATTTCTGATCATTTAATTTACCACTGTTTCTGGGATTAGAACTCATTTTCGGGAAGGGAAGGGAAGGGAAGGGAAGGGAAGGGAAGGGAAGGGAAGGGAGGGGGAGTGGGAGAGCAATGCAACTTACATATTATATTACTACAAACCTTATACCAGGTTCAAAGTTTCTTGACCTAAAAAAACTCCCACAAAGCAGATAATTCATGCAACATAAACTGAACCAAGTAAATCTTTTGCAATTAAGGATTTTGCTGTAGGTTCAAATAGATTTTGTTGTTTTTGTCTTCTCAGAATGGAAAGAAGCCTGAAAAGAAATAAAGAAGCTTATATATCTCCTTAATATTATGAGTTTTTAGGTTCATATATTTCAGAAATTTACATATATACCCTTATCCACCCTTATCCATTAAGATATCCCACTTAATAAGTCAGCATGATCTATGTATATTTTAATTCTTCAGTGAGTGTCAAAACAAAAAAAAAAAAAAAAAAAGGAAAAAGAGAAAAGAAAGGACTACTGTTTGATATAAAAAAGGAGATAATTTGCATTCTTTAAATAACTGTTTTGAAGTTGTCTGAAGTAAATGCAGATACACATAATGATGTCTTTCTAAAGAACTGTGTGATGTTCCTGAAAAATGATGAGATTATTTCTTCCTATCACAGAATCACTGTGATCAAGAAGATTAAAAGAAATAGATGATTAAAAGAAATACATACATACATACAGTTCAATGTTGATCTTGAAAAATTGTGACCTGCCAGCCAGATACAGTGTTTCATATTCATAATAAGACAGTCAAAGGCAAATATGCCTTTCAAATATCTTTGGGAAACAACAGACTTAATCTATTGTACATGAAGGAGGCAAATCTCAGAAATTAAATATTTGCTCTTGAATTGATTGCTAACAACCACTACTTGTGTATGTCTAGTGATTAACACCTTGAAGTTCCCAGTTTTTCTCACTGTAAATTGATTTTTCCCAGTATTTAGTAATGTCCTAAGTATAGATCAAAATCATCACCTTTGAGTGAATGTCAAATCTTAGAGCATGTACTCTGTACAATTATGATGAGTTTGCATTTTGAATTTACAATGATACCTATTAGGAAAAAAGCCACAACAAAAAACAAAACCCAACAAGTCTTTCAGTACACAAGAAGCATGAAAAGCACTTCTGTTTTGAAAAGTATGATCAATGTAATAAATCTAGGATGAGTTATAGGCATTAAACAAAATATTTGATTTCTTAATGTGCCTTTTGAGGGAAGACTAATCTAGGACTCTACAATACAGTCAATGCACTGCTTAAGAAGTGACAAGAATGAAAGGAGGGATAGTGAGCTCATAGCATCAATAAACATGTAAAAAAAAAGGAGGGGATGGTATCTGCTGGCTGTGGTTTCATTATGATGTCACTGAGGTATTCAGAGAAACAATAAATTGGTCACAAATTTGCCGACTGGTTCATTTCTAGTTGTTCAAATACATCATGGGAACATCCTTCCCAGCTGGTTTATAGTCTTCTGTAAGAATATCCTACACTAGTGGATCAGATAAAAACTTATACTAAATTAGACAAATTTAAAGAAAAAAGTTAAAAGAAAAAGCTTAAAACACCCCCAACCTAAAATAAAGTGCCTTGATCTTTAAGTTGAATAAAAATTGTCAGACTGCACTAACAACTTTGACATTTCTCTGTAGAATTATTTCTTTTGAGCAAAACAGAGTTTCTTATTCCTTCTATGAGTTTGGCCATAATCTGAGAAACGATGCTCTGGTATTCTGTTGTCTGAACCTGTTCTCCAGACATATTATTTACTCATATCAGAAAATGACCTGATTTGATCAAGGCTTATTTCAATGCAAAGGGGAGTTCCATTCACACTGAGATTCTCCCATGCACTGAAGACTCATCTTTTTAAAAATCAATTGGGACTCAATCAGAAGATATTTCTGGTTGACTGTGATATTTCTCCTGTTTGACTATGTAAAACCCTTCTGCTTACCACTTCTCCTGGTAATTTGTGTCCCTCCACACAGAACAGTATTTTGTGAGTGTTAGAAGAAAATTTTTTGTGCTAAAGATATAGATCACCTGAAAAGCAAGGTAAAGGAAGATATAAAGTTTTCTGTGAAGTATGTAAATAAAATTTAATAAATTTAATTTTTTTTGCAAATTTAATGAATTCAGGCTACCCTAAGTTTAGGTTACTGATGTATAAATTTCTCTTTCAATTACACTCTGTCTCTCATTTGTCAGTAATTACACACTATCTCTTACAATTTTCACAAGAGTGAGAAAAGATACATAGCAGTCTGTTATACTTAGGATGCCCTCTGAAATTTAAAGGAAGACAACTTCAGATTTTATGAAGAGATCAATTTCTGCCAATTTATCTTAATCTACTTCACCATAAATCAACAGAACTTGAGTGCCTAAAAATAAAATCTTGGCTGTAGAAATCTATGAGATAGTTTAGTATTCAATTTTCTCTGTGTAACATGTCAGTTTTGCCATCTCTGAGGAGAAAAATGAGTAATCTCTGGTGTATAGTTATTTTTAACTAACTATTCAAACAGACCTTTTAGCTAAACACCCAATTCTGCCCAATTTTCAGTTATTTATGCAGGTTGTATGGTCTGGGGCACAATAGTGTCACTGAACAGTCAGACCCCATTTGCCATCAATCTAGATTAAATTTTTCATTGCAATAATTGACCTTTTATTTCCATACAGACCAAATGAGTCTCTAAGGATCTCCACACTTATATCATCTTACAAGTGGAAATATTTTTAAAGCAACCAAACAATTTTTTTTTTTCATACTGATGTCCTATTTTGGTTGACTGGAAATTCAAGTTATATTGGGTGAAGATAGTGTATATAATAATTTATTGCCTAAATAACAATTGCTAGAAAGTTGAAATTCCACAGTGGGTCATATGCCACTTAGTTCTGTACCTTTTTCTAAGCACAATCTATCATGGACCAATCACTACAGACCCCATCAAGGTACTTGTTTACTTTCTACAGTTATTTCTATAAGTAACTTCTAAAAATATTTATTTTCTTTGTTCCTTAAACTATAAAATATTACATGTTCCACAATGATTTTCTCTAATATAATAGTGTATGTCCTTGTCTTCATGTCTTCATTTATTTCAGTGAGAAAACTTTCAGTTTTTCTGCTGGAGGCTTTCAATGCCAATTGCAAAATAAGCTAGTAGAAAATTCATAGATTTGACACACATGTTTAAAGAAGAAATTTAGCTTATAGTGAAATGATATGAATACATACAAATGTACAATAAGACAATCAGGAACATAAACACAATATTTTTTTGAATATAATATTGCAGGTGTGATGAACTTCCCAACTCGACATGAAGATCCTTCTTTTGTGAAGAAAAAGAAGTGGAAATGAAAAACAGTGAACTTGGGAAATTCACCTATATTTTAGTGTAGCTGCAACTTGAATTGCCATAAGCTTATATGCAATTAAAAACAGGACTAAAAATAATCACACAAACAGGCAGAGCACAAGTCTGAAAATTTTAAGTGAGAGCAATAGGTTCAAGTTTGCACTCCAAATCTGACAGATTCTTGATTCTGTGCCTTTCTATTGCAGACCAGCACACTTAATACTGGGACAAGCCCATCACTCTCCAAAATATATATGAGAAGAAAAAAGTGTGATAATATGAAACTGACACTGCTTAGGAATTGCTTTACCACATAGTTTTGGACCATGGCGGAAGACTTGCCTTGCCACCTTGATGACAAGTGAAGAAAGTAGCAACTGAAAAGGTGTCATCCCAGCAGCCCCAGCAGAAGAAAGAACGCGATAAGCTACAAAAGCAGCTGCTGTGTGAGAACTCAACCAGCACCGATCTCCAAAGTCAACAACAACCAGCCACTTCATCACTTTAAATGATGTTTAATGTTTTACCATTTTTCTGTTGTATAAAAATTATGCCCTTCCCTCTTCAATTTAATATGAAAGGGGGAGATGTGGTGGTCTATTTATCCACTGTTTTTCTTGTTCCCCCCCTTTTCCTTGCCCCTAGCCCAGGCCACTCCCTTGAGTTCTCCCTATTGGTTCCTGTACCCCAACTCCACCCATCTACCGCCCCTGCCACTTGAGGAAATCCCTCTGCTCCCTGATCAAGAGGTCTCTCTGTCTCTGTGGATTGCCGAGAGAAGATGTAACATTAAAGATCCTCGGAAACCACCATGAGGGTCTCTTCTCTGCCTCCTTTGCTGTCACTGTGTTGCAGAGCCCAGCTAGCTGGAGCAGGAGCTCAGGGAAGTCCAAAAGGACTACAGGAGGGCAGAGTGGCCGCCTTGCCCTAAGCAGCCCAGCTGTGCTCTCCAGGAAAGCTGCAGCTTGCTAAACCAAAACTAGCACTGCAACAGAAGACAGGTACCTTATTTCTGGTAATTTGCATTTTAATCATAAATACATTTACACTTTTAACAGGAGGAGGCCAAGCAACAAATAGCATTTGGAACTACACAGTGAAAGCAATGAGATCTCATCCTACCTTCCTCTCCTCTGGCATCTCCATCAAGAATTTGCTTGAAGTTAGAAGTTTCAAGGGGACAACCCCAAACCACTGACATTTTAGTTGCTATTGCATGCTATTGCATGTTTCTTATACATGACCTTTACAAATTGAACAAATATGCAATAAATATCACTGAATTTCTTGCATATGAATAAAGGCTTTAACAAATGTATCAGTTTATTGTCTGTCCCACTACGATTCAGTATCTGTTACACTACCCTGACTGTACTGTGACTCAATTTGTTCTTTAACTTCACATACACATCAGAGTTTAAATTGTATAGTGTAGATTAATGGTTGGGGTAGTAATGAAATGTTCTCAAATGTTTTTATCCAACAGAACTTTCTAATTCTGTTATTCTGAAATATAACATCAATAGCATCCTAAGGGTTCTGTGGTTTTTTTCCAGTTGCCTCTAGCTTTTTATCTCTCAGAAAACTAGGACTGTAAACTAGACTAATGCTGTCCTTACTTTCTAGTGCATGAGATATAGAAACTTTTATTCTGTTGCTGAGAATGGAAGCAGGCTGGAGATCAGAACAGAAACACTGCAGCTGTTTTAATATGCTGTAGGGTATAGAGACAGAAAAGATAAAGAAACATGTTTTTACCTTCCTGACCTCTCTGCTCCTTCCTAAAAATATGTAAGTGACAATTTTAGGTAGAAACAACTTCCCCATCACTTAAAGGTCCCTCACATCACAATGCATCTTCACACCATTCTCAGTCAGAATGCTGACTTTAGAGACTGATCTATGACCTCTGTCTATATTTTTATGCTCTTGTGGAAGTCAGCCTATTCTAACCTGAAACGTATCTTAACTTTTATGAAGCCACATCCAGATTTATACGGAAAATAGGTTTCCAGTGTAATGTTTCCAGTTGATTTTCTCCTAAGTTCTTTGAGTAGATGGAAAAATTTTTGTAAGTTTCCAAGCAAGAATCCATACTAGATGAGCAAAGGAAAAATGTGGGCAGACATTAGCATTGCTAAGAAAAGCAGTACCTTAAAGATATAAGGATATAAGAAAAAGGGGAACAATTCTTTGATTACAAGAAAGTCAGTATTAAAAATTATCCACTATTAGTATGAAAGTTTCTAAGTATTTGCTAAACAAAAGAGCTGGTATGTATATACGAAGATTTGAATTAATAATTTTAAAAGACAGGTGGCAAATTTTTCACAGGAACATTCCACCCACATTTCTATAAGCATAAGAACAATTGAAAGAAGTTTTGTAATTGTTTCCATTTCCTGGTAGTCTTCAAAACATTGTCATATATATTGTTAGTCAGCTGCTTTTGTTATGAAATCTTCATGTGCAACACTACACAGAAATTGCTATTTCTATATACTGTATAACATAGAAATAACTTTTATCTTTCATAAACTTGCTACTTTTCTTCCAAGACTAAATGATATTTTGTATAGCTGATTATGATTTGCCCAATTTTGTGTAATTACTATACATTTGATACAAGAAGGAAATGGATAATTCAGGTGAATACAAGTTCCTTGGAAATCTCCACACATGCAATATATATAAGTTGTCCAAGCCACCTGGGAAGACATAGCAAAATATTTTCTATTTACAGCAAGGAGTGAAAATTTCGGGATTTGAATTTGACTTTCATATGCTAAATACACAAGCAAATTTTCAACAGTAGCAGCATTTACAGTCCCTAAGTGCTCTGCACTAGATAACAATGTGTAATGCAATCTTCTTGGCTATATCTGTCATAACCCTTGGTATTTCTATCTGCATTGCACCTGTAAATTGACTTATTACCCTGTCTCACTGAGTCTAATCGTTGTGCCTGATACCATGTAATCTGTGCCACTCCAGACGCAAATACCAGCTGCTACAATTCCAAAAGTTCAGTAGTTGCAGTTCAAGAAAAAAATTAAATGTTACAGCCTTTCCCTTGGTTCATATCTTGCTCCTATACCACCTCTATGCTGCTGACTACTTATTAGAGTCATGAGAAAAAAGTATGTAAATTAAAAACATTTACATATACCTATGTGTATATATATACCTACACATTCAATTTGTGTCACTTCTGGTTCCAACCATGGCTCACCCACAGGCTTCCACATAAAGCAAAGAGTCCTCTGGACAAGGAACCTTTCATCTTCCAGTGCTACTTAGAACATCTCTGCCTGAGGGTATGACATCAACATCAGCAAACTGTCTGGAGAAAAGGAGGTGCTCTCTGGTGGCATTACTGGAATTCTACAGTGCTGGAGTTGGGCAGGACTAAACTCTGTTCAACCAAATGAAAATTGCATTTGGGACACTAGATTAGGGCAGAGACCTCATCTTTGTCTGTCTATTAAGTTCTCACTAAGGCAGTAAGAAAAATTACAGATCAGCAGCAGTTGTCTCCGTCGATGTATGTATGTGTGTGTGTACGTATGTATGTATCTACCTATCTATTTATCTACCTATCTATCTGTCTATCTACCTATCTATCTAATTTTACCCTGGTGTAGCCTAATGATGCAAATACCCTCAGTCAGTCAAAGAAGTTTAAGCTAGACTTGCAGCTTCATCTGGCCTTGTAACCAGGCCCATAAGTGAGTTCTTAATGAATTAATTAATACATTTCATAAATAAAATAGTATCTATTTCATACCATGATCAAAATCTATTCAATATTTCATATAACTCCTCTTTAATTTACTGAGGTCCAGATTCTGCCAGTCTAATTCAAATTGATGGTATTCAAAGGGTGACCCTATTTTTACTTTATTTTGAAAATAGTTGTAGCTAGAATTTATTCTGAAATAGAATAACAGCTTATATGAATTATTTACCTTGCAGTTTCCTAATATACATTTTTTTTGTTGTTGTTTTTCTTACTGAAGTAGATATACAGACCATGTTCCTTCTGTTTAACTTTTTTTTCTTTTCCTCTCAACAAATTATACTGTGAAAATAAAAAGCATGCATGACTGCGCAGTCTTTGAAACTTAATTCCTGTTTGAAAATTTTCCAGGGGATCAGTCGTATCAATGATATCCAAACACCTTAGCACCCTTAATGACATCAAATGTATTATCTCTAGGGCCACAAGTGTGTATGCTATATTACTGGTCTGCACAGGTGACCATAAAACTCTTCTGAAGGCCTTCTTAAATTTCATAGCTTTCAGATGCATAAATAAGATATTTATCTTCAGAATTACTATGGCATATTTATTCTTTTATTAATAGGGTGTCAAAATATTTAAAATTAAGTAAATATGTGCACAGGAAGATCTACTGAACTGGTTTAAGCAGGAATATGCAGAAAACAATCATGAGTTAAGAAAGATCACAGTCAAAACCTGAGTGTACAGTCCTATGAAATGATGCAATACCATTCTTATAAAAGCAAAGAGAACAGAATACACAATGCCAATCTTTTAAACTACAAATGGTTTATGTCATGGAAATGAAAACTCAACGGTTTAAAATTGTGAAAATTTAATCCAGTTGATACCAGTTTGTTAAAACAGTGTGTTAGACAGCAATTGAAAGAAATGGACTTTCTTGAAAAAATGCTTTTGCCAAAACCACTGCAAATGGATTTGTTCAGAAAACACAAGCCATTATTAGCATGAGTGAGGATAACTTGGAGGTGTATGACCACTGACATGGGTATTGATCTTAGTTGAAAGCATTTTCATTATTCTCTGAAGTTTCACTTATTGACAGAGGCTTTCAAAAGTCAAATATAAGTACTGTGTCTAACTGCCACACACAGTCAATAGGAGAGAGAAATATTATCTGCAAAGGTTTTTGAGAATTTTTGAGAGTATTGCCCATTTTCTAACAAAAAATCAGTGCAATGTACCTAAGAATTAAGCTACTTATATAGACTTGAAACTAGTATGCTTAATAATTAAAGAAATCACTGTAATGTGTGTATTACACGTAATGGGAATCAGGAGAGTACTTATGGTATGTTCATGAAAGGAAAACCTTGCTCTATTCCAATCAGTTACCAGCTGCTTTGTGCCCTAAAGCTTGATGTTTTATTCCTATTGTCTTAATTTCTCTGGGGGAAAAAATACCTGTCCCTCTATATTTATAATAACCATTTTGGCTGAGATTTTCCAAAGAGCCTAAGGGAGTTGAATTCCATCAGAGATGGGTGTCTAATGCTTTTAAATCCTATTGGAAACCCTATTTTTAAATGTCTAATCCTCTTGTTCAATAGAACTCTTGATTTACTGGTATCCTTTGGCCAGAATTTTTCATAGTTTCCTTTCTTCATCATCTTTCTCAAAATATGATAACACATCTATGTATTTATTCTATACATATATATTAAATTCTAGGAGAAGAGGAAGATGGAAAGATTTCCATGACAAACAAAGGGGAAAAAAAGGAAATTTGGTACCAGATATTTGCTGTTTATATTCGTGTCTAATGGACAGTGTTTTCCTTATCAAGTCAAGAAAAGAAACAGCTAAGAAAATAATATAAGGGCAAAATGTTCTAGGTTTTGCTCCTTCTTATTAAGTTTAGGGATACAAAGTTGCCATGGTGACCTCTTCGTTTTTGCATAAAGTGTGATAGATTTGGAGGTAACAGAAAGTAGATGACAACAGCCAAAGTAACTGTCAGGTATTCAGGTGAGGTAGTCTCATTTGGCAACAGTTGCTGTATATAGCACAGATATATACTTCATTCCTCCTGACAAGAACTGCTGACAAGAACAACCCATCCTTCACCTGACAACTGGAACAGAGCGTTGTTTCCCAGCCTTAGAGCTGAAATGACAGTGTGCCTTTTTAATAAGAGCATAAAGAACACATATTATTTAAGAGGTTTCACATGGATATGTACGTCTGTAAACAGGCATAAAGACTTTCCAACCCAGGAGCACACTGGCACTTTTCAAATTGGAATGCCAAATTAGCTTCTGTTTTGACCTTGTTCATTCCTATTAGCTGGGTATTAGACAAGAATCCCATGCCACCTTGACAAGGGCTTTTGTTTCTATTATACTGTTATTCAATCCTATACAAGTGATGGATGAGAATGGTGCATGTCTGAATAAGCAGAGGGAATCACCCTAATGAATTCTCTTCTGCATTGCAATATGCTGTGGATGAAATAACTTATCCATTCTGCATTAACTGATGTGACCGGTTCATCTCAACTACTTTTCATAGTTGCCATCACTCAGAAAGGCTGAGTGTTTACAGCTCTCACAGGAGGAATATTTGTCTGACAAACTGTGTTAGAGGCATGAAACCTAATGGTAACAAAGCAGAGCCATACGAATGCACACATCAGTAAAATACAGCCCTGGGATCCTATTAAGATTCCAACCTTTCTTTACATTCAAATTTTTTTCTTTCTGTTGTACAATTCCTTGGGCCAAGTCAGGTCTCTGCAGCATTTTATTAATAATCAGAGCCTATTTTATTTAGTCAGGTAGTCTTACTGGACTAATTCTTAACCTCCCAAAGATTTTCCGGTCGCCTTAATACTAAGGCTTATTTTGTCATATATTATAAGTATAGGACTATAAACGAGCTTGCAAGGTTTTTTTGGGTTTTGTTTGTTTTTTCTTTAAAATCATGTTTGTTTACATGCAAATTATTCTGCAAACACATTTTGTTTCCTGTGATCTAAGTCTAGCTTTCCCTGTGTGTTTGCAGTCTGTTTTTCAATATGCTGTCCCTGTTTGCACATTTACATCTTTGTTGACAATTAACTTTGTTGTCAACAAAGTAGAATAGTTCTTTTGAAATAAATTATTTACAAATCTCAGTTAAACCCAAAATAATCATTCATGGCTTGTCAACAGTGTATGTGGTTTAGAAGAAGGAAATTATTTGAAAAATATTCTGAAAAAAAAAAAAATGGCATACAAATAGGTTTTAAATAGAAGGCAACAGTGATTTTAGGAATGATTTGTGTGTTTAATGAACAGTTGGAAATAAGAATAGTTGGCAATATGCCCTAGATTATGTGTGCATATAGCCAGTTTATTATAATTTAGATCTCACCAGAGTCTTGTGAGGCATATCTGAGGTAGGCTGTCTCCAGGCAATGCTGGGCATGCCAGCCAAAAACAGACAAGGAAGTCATTAGTTAAATCCACAGCTGATATAAGATGGCACAGCTCCATTGACTTTGATGAGACTTCACCCTTCACATTCACTGAACTTTCAGTGTACTTGAGAAGAGTCAATCATTTCTGGATAAGAAGGAATGCAATATTCAGTTCTCATGTGTGGTCACCATGTCCTTATTGGGAGCAGTTTGATCAACAGTATAAAGCAGTAATGGAGTCTATAAATCCTTACAGATAATGTTTTAAAATTTTTCCAAGGACAAGGGAGTTTTGGTGTAGCTTTTTTAGAAGGTCCTGGAAATATTCTATACTAGGAAATTCACTCTCTCTGTGATAAGGTGATAAGAAGATGATAAAAAAATCTGTTCAAACATTTTCTCAGGAATTATGTAGAACTTCTGTTCTACAGCAGGGAGACACATCATAAGGATGTTGTGGACATTAACGTTACCCAGGCATGCTGTTCATGCAGCTAGTCATAATTACAGTCAGAAGCATTCCACTTTTCATCTCCTACCCATGGGAAAAAGAATTCCTGGTGTCAGGGAATAAGTTTTATTTGTTCTCCTTTTTTCATTATGCACTATTTTCTTTTTATTACATTTTATTCAGTGCAACAAGAGAAATTAATGCATCTCATGAATTTGTTATTTCTTTTTTTTTTTCCTGTGAGAAAAGGAGTGCTGCTTCTAGGCCAGTATTTTTGTGTTCTGAACTTGAATTGAGTCACATAAGTCTCAGCACTGTGAAAAACTCTGTGGGTAAGTAACTGTGGCTTATGTTTAAACAGTAGGAGAGTTCTTTTAGTGCATTCATTAGGAAATTTCTTGGACATAAGCATCTCTCTCACCATTTTACTGGATACAGCCTTGAAATCCCTCTTCTTTCAGACATTCAGTATTAAAGATCACATATGAAAGCTTTTAACATCTGTCTGATGTTAACTTTTATCTGGTAGCCTGATGAGTAGGAAATGTTTGCAGAGAACAGTCAAGACCATAGAATTATTTATCTAACAATGAGTTGACATGTAAATAAGGAAGCCCAGTAGGAGGAATTCTAATCCTGATTAATTGAAAAACTTAATATTACTAGTTAAACCTAAATTTTAAAATCTATATTCATTCAATTGAGAAAAAACTTTAGCGATATCACAATAAGTATAAAATTGTAATGGAGGCATAAATGCCCTTATCTGATCTTTCCTTATAACTGGGAAAGAAGAAATCAATAACTCTGTCAGTACCAGATAAAATATTGCAGAAGGTGAAGTTACAATACTGATTTGCAGAGAAAATGCAGTTATGAGTAGATTCAGTTTTGACACCTGCTGTTATCACAGTGCTCTTACAACAACTTGTTGTTGGCTGGCGAATACAAAAAACACTAAGGATTTAGATTCTGTCCTGCAGGCTACTGTGGCGTCATGGAAAGGAAATGAAAATGCTCTAATTGATGAAAAGATGTGCCACTGGAATTAAAAAAAGGCTACTTAAAACCTGAAAAAAAAATAGCAGTATCATTTGTAGGCAATGATAGCCAGTATGAAGTATATTGTAGAAAAATTAACTAATATCCATAAGGATTTGAACACCTTGTCACACAAACATTTCTAACCTTCCTCAACTTTATGCCCTCAATTTCTTGAACATTAATCTGTTTGCCAAGCCGTGTATTCTATGAAAGCTATGTCATGCTCTCTCAGCCGCACACTGTAAAATTATATTACAATGGTGAAAATGTCAAAAATCAAATACTGATTACAGGTGAGCACCAGCAAAATACTACAGTTCACATACATTTTGTCTTAATGTATTATTACAAAGCCCTTCAATGTTCACACCAACCCCTTCCTAGTTAGTTAGGTTTGGAGCTCTATTATAGCCCAATAATAAAATATTAACCGGGTAATTTACTGCTCTCCTCCCTCTGACTTCTCACTTGTCTTCCTGCTGGAAAGAGACAGAATAACAACCTCAAAACCAACATAAAACACAGAAATGGAAAACTGACAAACCTTAAATCTGGGGGAGAAAAAGTAAGTAACAGTGAGAGAGACAAATATTTTAAATTCACCTGAGAAGGGATTTTGCTTTGATATTGCTGACTTCTCAAGCATTTAGAAATTATTCCTTAATTAAAATGTAAATTGGTGTTTCTAGGGTTTTTAATGTCTATATTGAATTAAATTAGAATTTAAACAGGGTTTTAAAAGGTGAAATTTGACTTCCTCATAGGAAGAACATATTTGCTAATATTTTAGCTTTAACTAGAAATTAATATTGGCATTTGCTTAAAGGCAGATTTGTCTATTTTAAGTTTATTGATTTCAGCTCAGCATGCATTGGCTTCCATACGAACTGAAAGAACCAGCAGAGGACAAAACCATAGTGTAGCAGGATATGACACACACCAGTGTATCCACATATTTCAGTACAGAAGGCTTTTAATTCAAAGCAAAAAGAGTACTTAGAGTATTGATTAAATATTACAACAAAGCCAACAACATACAAAGAAAGCATGTAACCAAAGAATGTTCTCTAAACGTTTTCTTTTCAATCAACTGCCTGGACAATTCACTCAGTTTTCAAAGTTAGTACTCTTTATTTGTTGTTATTTAAATTTTTTTCTTTTTCTTTGGAATGAAATTAAATACATCAACTTCTGTAAACAACCTTTATTTACAATTATGAGTTGCTGTTTGTTATTTCATAGTAATTATGAGGTAAATACAACTAGATGATGGAAGCACTATCTATTTTGCTGATACTGTAACAAGAAAAGAGGAGTCTAGGACAGAAAATTACCCTGTCTTCTTTTTTCCATCTTAACGTTCACACAAAGTAACCCTTAGCTGCTCAGCATTAAAACTTTTCACAGAGTGTGTGAAAAGTTTGAGTTATAGTAATGGACATAGCTATAAAAACTTCTTATAAATCAATATGCAGAGTTTGAATCAGAAAAAAAACCCCAATGTTTACTTCTATCATTGTAGTAAGTTATTGTTTCCCAAGCTTCAGGAGTATTCAATACTTAAGTATTTGACTGAAAACTTAGTTAAATTATTGTTATTCATCAAGTCTAGGTTAAAAACAAAATACAGATACAGAGAAACATCTCTCCTATGAGTCAATATATTTTTGTAAGACGTAACAAAAGAGGATGTTTTACGTTACCTTTGTCTTTTTTCATAGCAGCTAATATGTATGCTATTTCACAGGAAGCAACATCACACCTGGTCAATTTTCACTAGATGTAGTCTCTTAGTGAGATTAGGATTATTTTTAGTAGACTAAAGGCTGAAGTGAAACATTGCATGGGCACATACCTATGTTTTTAATATGCCTGTGCAGTACAATTGTAGAATCAATATTTACTCATGCTGACACTCTAGTGCATGTGTTGACAATTTCACTTAAATTGTTTGTGTTGTGAGAACTGAAGTCTTTGAGCAGTAGCTGTGTTTTGAATATCCACCAAAAAAAAAAAAAAAAAAAAAAATTAGTGAAGGGCCACCTGGCTCTCTTTTTAAATCATTCACAGGAGGAAGCAGGCAGCCAGTCAGGAGTAGCACTTATTTCAACTGTTGATCTTTTTGACTAGATGAATGGGGATACTGCTGCAGAAATGGAGAAGAGCACAACTTTAAACTACGAGGCTAATTGAAAAATAAACTTTTTCCTCAGAAAGTCTATTCTTCTCCGTAACTGATCTCCTTTGACTGGCTAATATTCTCTTTTCCTATTACCTTTGCAGCAACATAGGATAAGCACAATAGTTCAGGGAAGACACAGCAATGGAGGTTTCCACTTACTTTTCTGATTCCACTCTTCTGATGTCAGGGCTAGGCTTGTGTTGCAAAACAGACACACATTTCACTCAGTCATGTCCATTCCCCGAGCCCTGAGCGAATGATTTTGTGATGAACTTGTATCAAAAGAAGAACCCTTCTCAAAATTCTGCACTTCCCTGTTTGTAATTCTCAGGGCTTTTGTATACCATAATTCTTTCCCTCGAATCCCAAGGGATATGAGCAAAGGTTCCAGATACAATGGTGATTACCATAATTTGTCTAAAAGGATTGGCTGTTCCTATTGTGCCAAGGAGTATCTCCTCTCAGTGCAAACTTGGAAGAAAATGCAAAGATGCTTTGGCAGATGAGGGAAAGCAGTTATTTTACATGTTAAACTTGACTACAAATATTACTGTTCTCTGGAAGAAATTTAAGTATAGCAAAAGTCATCCAAGACTGAAATGCAAACATTATCCATTATTCCATGCTTTATATGCATATGAATTAATTATTTTCAGCTTGATCTGTGAGCTAATTCCAGAACCAAATCACTAGGGAATTATGATGTTAATGTGTACATGTTAATAGACATATTTAATCAATTACTTGGTGAGTGTTTTATTACAAGTATAAGCTTGAAAACAAAATGTTCTACAGGACCAAGCTGTTCTAAACTAACACTGTAAAAAGTGATGCAAATGTAAATCTGTCTGCCTTTGGCTGGCAATACTTTTTCCCCCTTTTTTTTCTATTTTTTTCTACTTTTTATAAACCAAGAAATCAAATTTAAATTGAGAAGTGCTTCATCAGGCATGAGTTATTCTGAAAGTCTTTTCAGTAATGTAAGGCAATATAAAGACGATATATTATACAGCAAGAAGACATAACTTTTCAGCAAAACTACTGTGCAGCTAAACCCAAAAAATTTGTCTTAGTACTTTTGGGTTTCCAGATTTCTTTTTATATTTCTCAGCTACCTTTGGAAAATACATAATAAAGTATATACTCTGTAGGACTAGGGAAAACAAAATAAGCCTATCTTCTTTCATTTTGTCACCTTATCTATTTGTGCCAGGAGTATTATTCTCAGTATAGTCAGGAGCTTTTTATGGAATATTTCCCCAAATTAACCACTGCACATCTGTGAACTTTTTCTAGATTGCTAGGTGGACAGCCCTCACAGTTTCCATAAGTTATCTATTTGCAATTGAAAAGCAAATTGTATAGCCAAAGTAGAACTGATACACCACTACTGTTAATACCATACTTGCTGACATTAAAATTGCCTGTACTATGACCATTATACACTTGACACATCAATGAGATTAAATTATGTTTATCAACAGTACTGATAGCAATTTGGCAGAACGTTGCATTTTTATAGCAAAATATGATTTAATATTAGTATGACCCCTATAGAACTTGGTTGGCCACATTGAACTACTCTCAGTATGTTATCTAATACTAAAAGGCTAAAAGGCTAAAAAATAAAAAATAAAATAAGGAACACAAAAACTGTATGTAAGAAGTGAACCACATACAACAGACTACTGTACATATCTGCAAATTTGCAGATGACACCATGTTGGGGGGAGTGTTGATCTGCTGGAGGGTAGAAGAGCTCTGCAGAGGGTTCTGGACAGGCTCGATAGATGGGCCAAATCTAGTGATACGGGGTTTAACAATACCAAATACCAGGCCCTGTACTTTGGCCACAACAACCCCTGCAGCACTACGGGATGGGGACAGAGTGGCTGGACAGTGGTCAGGCAGAAAAGAACCTGGGGATATCGGTCGCTGGCCAACTGAACATGAGCCAGAAGTGTGCCAAGGTGGCTAAGAAGGCCAATGGCATCCTGGCCTGTATCAGGAATAGTGTGGCCAGCAGGACCAGGGCAGTGACTGTGCCTCTGTACTCAGCACTGGTGAGGCCACACCTTGAATTCTGTGTCCAGTGCTGGGTCCCTCAATTTAGGAAGGATGTTGAGATGCTGGAGCATGTCCAGAGAAGGGCAACAAGGGTGGTGAAGGGTCTGGAACACAAATCCTATAAGGAGCAGCTGATGGAGCTGGGGTTGTTTAGCCTGGAGAAAAGGAGGCTCAGGGGAGACCTTATCACTCTACAACTCCCTGAAAGGAGGCTGTGGCCAGGTGAGGGTTGGTCTCTTCTCCTAGGCAACCAGCGACAGGACAAGAGGACAGAGCCTTAAGCTGGGCCAGAGGAGCTTTAGGTTGGATGTCAGGAAGAAGTTTTTCATGGAAAGGGTGATTGGGCGTTAGAATGGGCTGCCCAGGGAAGTGGTGGGGTCACCGTTCCTGGAGGTGTTTAAGAAAAGACTGGATGTGGTACTTAGTGCCATGGTCTGGTTGACAAGATGGTGTAAGTTCATAGGTTGGACTCAATGATCTCAAAGGTCTTTTCCAACCTAGGTGATTCTGTGATTCTGTAATATTTTGGAGATATCAAAAAGAGATTTTTTTAACCTGGTTATCAAATTTCTGTCAATTTTCCTGATATTTAGGCTTAAAAGGAGAAAAACAGAACTTCTATTTTGCACAATGTAAGATTTTGCTTAAAGAACATTAGGGCCCAGATCTTACAGTAAACACAGCAGGTTTTACTATTTTAATTTCTGAATTGCCGTTTCTTCCCACTCTTTTCTCCTTTCTATTCTGAGATAACATGCAGTGTGCCACTGTGAGATTCCGTGGAGTTTCTAAACTAAGAACTCCACCTTGTTCATATACGGGTAATCTTTTTGTTAGTTTCAATAGGGTTTTTGTTCTGTGTTTACAAATTACTGTGGCTTAACAGGGGTAGACACCTCAGCCCCACACAGATGCTCACTCACACCATCCATGGGATGGAGAAGAGAATTGTAAGGGTAAAAGTGAAAAAAAACGGATAAATTGAGACAAAGACAGTTTAATAGGCAAAGTAGAAGCTGTGTGTAAAAGCAAGCACAAGTAATTAATTCACCTCTTCCCCTTGACAGGCAGCTGTTTGGCCATCCCTAGGAAAGCCAGGCTCCATCACATGTCATGGCGACTTGGGAAAAGAAACACCATCACTCCAAATATCGTCCCCTTTCTCCTTCTTTGCCACAGCTTTTATTGCCATATGGTATGGAACGTCCCTCTGGTCGCAGTCCTGGCTGTGTCCCCTCCTGTGCCACCTCCAGCCTCCTCGCTGGAGCGTCAGTGTGAGAATCAGAAAAGGTCTTGACTCTGTGTAAACACTGATAGGCAATAACTAAAACATCCTTACTTTATCAACACTATTTTCATTACAAAAACAAAGCATAGCACCATAAGAGCTACTATGAAAAAAATTAACTCTATTCCAGCCAGAACCAGTAGGCAAGTGCAATCACATTTAAAATGCCATGGAAAAAAATACCGTGCATTCTCCTTTTGCTGTCAGTTTGATTGCAGATATCAAAGTAAACGTGATAATTGTGTGTGGGAAAGCATAATGCATGATGCATGTATCCGTTTAGTACATGTTGACCTGGCCTCATAGCATCTCATAAAATCTCACATATCTTTAGAATTTCATCTACTAATAATTCTCTACAGTATTTTATTCACCGAGAAACTAAACCAGTCTCACTTACAGCCAATACTGACCCTCTTCCAAGCCCCAAGACGAATGATTATTTTGAACTTTTTTTTTTTTCTAATGCTGGCACTAGATGGCAGTAAAAGCGCAACTCTGAACATTTCGTCCAACGTGGATAAATATACCGAGAACTCTGAGGCAGGAGAAAGGCTATCACTGTAAGTCAGCTTGCCTTCAAAGGTTAGCTAGAAGCAGGATATGGAATATCGTGCACAATCACTAGAAAATATGAAAAAAAATCCAATCGCTAAAAAAAAAAAATAGCACTAAAGCAGGCAAAGTAATGGGGAGCTTTAATTTGAAATATCAGGAAAAACTGATTTCATATGGTTTGCTAAAATCTGCCAAAACAGCAGATCAGCGATCTGCAAAAGTAAGATATAAAGGCAAGTGTCCTACCAGTGTGCCAAAAATGTGATTCATCTTCATGACAAGCTCTAAGAAAGGAGGAGGAGAAAAGCAACTGCACAAGAATTTTTTCTTCATTACTAAATCGAATTTTATTAAATCTCTGAAATTAATGGAGTTGTATTTCTATACTTTTAAAGTCACTAAGACCATACCTACAGTAAGAATGCACTGCTAAAAAGAGGAAAAAATTTTCTGCCTTCCTTTGTTTTGAGATTGAAAAATTATATGCCCTCCAGCAGAATGTATATTCTGTGGAATCAGCCTGACAGTACCCACTCACAGAGTCTAGCTTCTTGCTGCACTGCTGTAGTAGTTGAATCCTTGTGATAGTCCTACCTTTGTAAACACTTGCATCTGTAATGGACAGAGAGGAAAAAAATCTAAGAATTATACAGAAAAAAATTTATGTTTAACGTCTTCTTATGAGGACACTTTCAAACTATTAATTGGATGTATTTCAAAGAAATCTCTAGCAGTGACATCCAATTCAAGTAAGCTTAAGCTGAAGGTTTAATGGCTTTCATGTTGTTGCACATTAAATCAACAGAGTGAATTGGATTTAGAACTGCAAACTAAAACTGATTCAGTCTTTTATAACAGTTTTGCAGTCATTATTTTTAGTCGTCTAAGTGCCTGGATTCTATTCTGGGGTACTTATTACAGAAAGGGAAACACATTTTCCACCCTCAACCCTGTTCAAGATATACAAAATCTCATAGAAGATATTCCAAAGCATTTATTACTTCAGGATGCAGGTAACATCCATCTTTCTTAGAGGCTGAAAGTATGAAGAACATGGTATCATGATGACTATAAAAAATAAAGCTATGGATAAAAATCAGAAAGCTCAAAATTAAATCCTCATAGGAGACTTTGGGCTTATTTTTTGTTCTGTAACTCTTACTGTCTTGGAAACTCAAAGCAAGTACTACTTTTTATTGCTTCAGTTAAAAACATTCTAATGTCAAACATTTGTTAGAATATATTCACACTCTGTAACAATACATGGCTCTGGGTTTCACACAAGCAAACATGCATAACATAAAGTCTTGAAACTTTTAAGTATTGAATTATTTAAGGTCTAAACACAAGTAAGTGCACTGCAGGTTTATGTCATCTCTTTTGGGAAGAAAAGCTCCTCGTTCTACCAGAGGTTAGACAATAGAAGCTGTGCTATCAGCATGCTTTTAATCACTTTTTCCACCTTCATCTTACACATCATTCCTCTATGATGCCAAAAATAATGCCACGAGAAAGTACTTGTTGTTTTTTATACCCAACCCTCCACACATATTGTTTCCTTAAGGGAATACCTTAAGTAGCCGAAGAGAACACCAGCTTTCTTTGTTGCCTATCACCAAATTGATGTACGACCTTTGGATCTTACCGGATACACCCTCACCTCAGTCACAAAAACAACAATATTGGTGAAAATACCTTCTTCCATCATCTTCTAGTCCAGGGAATGGAACCATTCATTTCTGAGAGCAGAACTTAAGTGACTCATCCATCACCACCAAATCACTTCTACGTATTCTGTGTGGTGAAAGCTAAGTAGATGTATGTGTGATAAGACTTTCTGGACAAGAAAGGCTTTAGAAAAAAAAATTTGTTCTGTGTCTAGAAATTCTTCCCTCTCCTTTATTTAATGTTTGTGGTTTAGGGAGGCACAGTATCCCACAAATACTGTAAAATCAAATAACTCTCAAAAAGCAAAGGGTTCTCATTTATGACCTTCAGTTGCTACATAAAAGTCTTCCAAATAGTCTAGTCCAACAGAATTATTACTTAATGTTAAGTTGTAAATATGTATCCTAAACATTACAATTTTTTAAGGCAGTGAGTGTATGAGCATTTTGTAGCATTAAGAGCTCATTCTAGGCAATAATGAATTTGGTATTTACTTATTATTATCCTCTATGTATCTCCTCCTCTATGTGTCAAATCTAAGTATTACCACCAAATTCAACACTTAAATCTACTGTTTGGTTTGTTAGTTTACCTTCTACATCTAGAATAATTAGTAAAAGACAATTTGACTTATCATTTGGGAAGATGGGAATTTTGTCCTTGAAGTGGAGTTTGTTTGCAGAAGAATATCTGCCCTTTTCTTCATTTCTTCTCCAAGACTAGTGAAATAACAAATATAAGTGCTGAGCTTTGACTTCTAGAGCACTGCTAGTAACTTTTGATTATTAAACCCAAGCTTTGAACATCCCCAAAATTACCCTTCTATTTCTTCTCCTATTTCTTCTCCTCTATCTTCCAGTCTTTGGTGGCATTTTGGTACTTCTTCTAAAGTGCAATATCCTCCTTTCAGAGCTTTGCATTATCCAGGTGCTGTGATCTTTGACTGCATTTGCTGGAGCATAAACATAAATAAATCTGTAATTAGACAGGGCCCCCCTTATCCTGTGTAGAAGAAACTGGAGGATTTTCATGGCACACTCCCTATGGTGAGATACAGCTCCTGTCACAGGAGATGGCTCTCCATTAAATGTAGTTTACAAAAGCAAAGTAAACACAGACAACCCAAATGACTGCCATCCTTGTGTGCTCAATAAATTACTGGCTTTACTGACTGGATTAACATAAGCCTTCAGGTACAGAAAAAAAGAAAGTCCTTGAATCTCCCTGAAAATCTGGCATTGCAGGGATTTTACATTTGAGCCTAGGATACTCTGCAAAAGTTTGTTACCCTTTATGGAGAGAGAACCTTTTACTCGTTTTAGTGGATGTATAGTCCTATTCTTTCTCCAGTAAAACTTTTGTAAACATAAGATTTCACTATAGAAAAGCATTCTTGATGTCCACAGAATTCTGAATATCACCTGCAGTTTTTACTTTTATTCTTCATTGACCTATCTTCATCCAAACCACTTCAAAGCCTGTATTAACAATTAACCCCTACCTGTAGATAACGAGTACAAATATTAATTATTTAGTCTAAAGAAAGTGATTTTCTTGATTTTTATGTGGTTTTCTTTGGTTGTGATTTTGTTGTTGCTTGTGTTTTTTTTTTTTTTCAAGCTATACTCTGGCAGAAAAAGGTTTGACTGACATGTGTTTGGAATTAGGGTTTTCTTATTTCAAAAATAGCATTTGTACAAAGCAGAGCAGAATGAACAACTGGTATAATATTTATTTTAATCCCTGCATTCTTCCAGATAACTGTTAACTTCACATTTGAAACAAAAAAAATATGATTTATCCAGTAAAATTTGAGATATGACATTATGAAATCATTTTGAATAAGGCATCTTCCACGACACAGATTTTCACATGTATTGCAGATCTGCTTCAACAGATCTATGATCTGCCATTATTCTAAGGTTTTCTAGGGTAAGATGTTTTGTAGGCTACAGTAGACCAAATGATGGGCATCATATACCTCTGCCTATTCTATGTCTAGAACACTCAGGCAGCAATACATCCAGAATATATGAAAAATAAGGATAGAATGCAGTCAGTGTGCTCAGATATTTCAAACTTTCACCTACTTTTAATGTGAGTATAGGGATATTTTTTCTACAGTTTGAAAAGCTGAGGTGTAGTCATCAGTACCAATTTTGAAATGCCTCCAGTCTGACTGAACTACCAAGGCCAAAATGGTCTTTAAGAACTTCTAAATATGTAGAAATTGCTATAATGAATCAAGGCTCTCTCTATTTATTTCATCTTCAATAGTCAGGATTGAATACATCAGAAAAGATACTAAAATCTCTATCAAAAAATCTGCCTAAAAGGAAAATTTCTTCTGACTTCTTATTAGATAGTTCCTATCTTATAACTGAATGCATGAAGATTTATAGCCCTCACTTTTTAATCCAAACCAATGTAACTTGACTCCTACTTAACTCTTGACATTGCTTATGCCTTGGAGCAATAAGAGCAATTTATTATGGGTTTATTATGCACTAGGTAAATTTTTTTCCCCATTTTATTATCTTTAGATATTTTTAAACAGAAAATGAAAGTGTTCCTATGAATCCTTATTTTTCCTGCTCTGAGACTTCCTCAGATTTACACTAATCTGGTCACTAGCTAGTTTTACATTAATACTATTTGTGCAAAAATATAAATTTCATAAATGTCACAAATTTAACAACTCTCTATTACCAATAATGAAATACTATTTATCTATAATCTTCCTTCATTATATTGAAGGGGATTCAGTGCACGTAAAGGACAAGTGGCATCACTATAAAAAGAGGTATGATACCATCTTTTCTCTCTAGGTTCAAAACTCAGAACTAAACCTTGTCCAAACATGAAAGACTAAAGGGACTAGAGTGTGTCTCCATAACTAAGACCACACCCCAGCTCAACTGCAAGCTTATTAGTTAGTCTGTCTTTAAGGTTAATTTAAAGACGAGAAATCTGACTAAAAGCATTATGCTGCCTAAATGAGCTAAGGAAATCTGGGCACATTGTTCTTAAATTAATACTGACAGTTTAAAATGTTGTCATATACAAGTCCAGGTACATAATTTCTCTCTAATAATTCAAAATATTTTAGAGGTCCCTTACTTTTGCTATAAGAAATCTAGAAATCTTAAACAATAACTAAAGAAGATTTGCTTGTACTTCACTATCTGGAAAATCCACTAGTTACCCTTCCATGAATAATGTGTGGGTTTATATCACTCTCCGGCTCAAGTTTCAGACAAGGTTCACAAGCCTCTTTTAAAGAAAGATGGGAGCATTTCTTTTTGCAACTGATTTCATGAAGAAAACCTAGCAATATACTCCTTCCATGTATGCAAATAATAAAAATTTCCCCAATCAAGTTCAGTGCTAAGTTCTCTTCTCACCACCTTTCCTAGACAACATCATCACTGTCTGACTCTATGACATGTACATTGCTTTTGAATTCTCTGAGTTCTCTCCTCTCTGATATTTCAAAGAAGACAAATGTCAGTCAAACACTGCTGCTGAACACTTTATCTACTGCATGTCTACCACCAAAGCAGCTATTTTTCCATAGTTACCAAAGCAATATGTAAGTAATTTTATTTTGTTTCAATGCTGAAAATTTAGGATATGCTTATGTCACAGCCAAACATAAGAACAATATGTTGTTTCTGAGTATATTCATCTGCTGTTTTTTCTTGAATTGTTGTCTTTTTGCTAAAACATCCTTGATTTGTTTGTACAACTGTAGCAAAGAAGAATTTTAATGACTGCAGTAAGACAAACTAAGAATATAATTGATTCACAAGTCAGTGCAGGACAAAAAATTACTTCCCAGCTTCTAGAGCTCTACTGCTCAGTATATGATGAGATGTAGGGTAAAGACTATTAGTTTTAGTATTAGTATTAGACTATTAATAAGTCTTTAATATTTTAACTTTGTACACTATTGACCCCAATGGATCATAAAAGCTGGAATAATAGAATTGTTCAGTAATCCAAATGCATGTTTAGTGTCCTTCAGAACCAGAATTCATATCTTTTTTTTTTCCCGTTTACTTTTACATGTCTTCGGTTGTTTCAGTTTGCATATACACATAAGCATATGCATTTAGTTACCAAAGACAGAAAGCCCAGAATGGGGTAATTGTTGAAAATAAGGGTTTTTTTCTACCTTTTACCAGAAGCTGTGGCAGGTGGTGCTATAATTTGCATTACTTCCTCTCCTGTCTCTGATGGGTGTTGAGCAGATTAATTAGTTCATGTCTGTACAACACTTTGAAAGTCAGTGCTATATAATTAGTCCTATGTATTTCTAGGATAGCCTTAAATATCTTCAGTGAGTCTTCAACAATTTCCCTTATGTCACTCTCTAATTGACCTTGGTCTTCAAAGAATTTTCTTAATATCCAATTTAATTTTCACGTTTTATGGGTTTTTTTTCACAACACGATGGTTGGCTGAAAATTTTCACCTCTTTGAAAGATACTTTTCAAATGAGAAATACCCACAGAAAACTGGCTTACCTTAGCCAGTCAGAACTTAAATAGCGATTAAAAGATTTCCTATTACAGCAAGCATCAGAATAATCTCAAATATAGATTTTAGGACATAGACACTCTATATACTCTATATAATTTATCAAAAATCTAACACTCCGAAAATATTCAAAGTTTACCACACTTTTAGCAAACTGTTTGCAAGTTAGAGAAGGTTAGCTTCAATTCCATACTTTGACATACTTCCTCAATGTTATTTTTAACCTTTCTCAATGTAATTATTAATCCTCTTACTATGTAAGTATTTAATCACCCTCACCTTACCTTTTTGATAACTTGAGACATTCTTTTTGGTGGAAATATCTTTGTGATCCTTACATACATGGCATATTCATATGCAAATATGAATGTAAATGTTTATATAGTTAAATAGGTTTACAGTAATTTAGCATTGGATTAAAGAAATGTGACAATTTTTTTCCTGAAAATGTGTCTAGCAGTGAAATGAGGAATCTAAAAAGAGACCCATACTTACATGCAAGATATAGAAGAGGCAAAGACATGGCTTTCACCTTTACTTCCTGTCTTGTCCTTGGTGCAAAGGTGTGTAAAAGTGTTCTCCCTTGACACATCTGTGAACATAAGAAGCAGCAGACAGAATTTCCACTGCTCTCTGGTCTGTTTTCAGGACACCCGACCCAGGAAGGTATCCTCCTCTGTTTCCAGGGTGAAGAGCTTCTGGGGCCAACAGGGCAGGCAGGCAGGCAAGCAGGCCAGGGGTTTTTTGATGGACACGTGGTCTGACAGCGGAGCTGTCACTTCAGTATTTATTTCCTCCTACTTGCTGACTGCTGGTCTGATTGAAAATCCTCTGCACGAGCTTTTTCTGCCAGTGTAGCCTGATGCTTTCTACAATCCTGTACTCTCTCCTCAGCTTTCCCCCTAGTAATATTTCCTGTCAATCTTTTCTACGTTTCTTCAACTTACCACCTGCTGTCAAAATCTCGATAGGAAATAAAGAGAAAATGAGTAAATAGAAGTACTAACACTTTTTCCACCCTATGTGAATACTGCACTTTCTTTTTTTCTTATTTGTTTTTGCTTTTAGAATAACTTTTTAGTTCTTGTTTCCATAGATTTCTTATTTTGCCACGTTTGCAATCATGCATACCAGAAGGAGGGAGGAATTTCATCTCTAGCCTCAGGCAAATTGGAAGTAGAAATGCTAAAGAACTGCAGTGTGGTACAATCATCAACTGTATAGAAACATGCAGAGACATTTGATCTAACTACAATTATGAGGTAAAAGTCAATACTTTGATCTAGGGAAAGTACCACAATCTTCCAGGAATTTCTGCTTGTCCTTCTTCATTTTAATAAAGGTCTAGAAAATACTGCAGAAAGTAGTGCAATAATCCTAAGCCCTTTTCCAGTCCTTGGAATGACCTACACCAAAGAAAAAATATATTTTTGAATTCAATTCAGTTAAAGGTTTCTACTGCAACTGCAAATAGTGTCTCTCATAGTATAGACAATCTGTGTTTCCCAGCAATTAGGCTTTTTACAAGTTACTGAGGTTGTGGGCAGAGAAAAGATCTAGGCCCTTCTAATAGAGCAGCTGTTCAAATGTACTGTCTTATTTCTCTTCTTTCTCAAGTGCTGCTGAGATAGAAAGCCAGTGAAGTTGTAACAGATAAGTTCATATTTAATCAAATTTGATGGGGCTTTTCAAAAGATAATGGAACTAAAAATGTTACCAAAAATTTACACTCTAAATGGAAAAAAAAAATTACTGTAATAGATTTTTTTTTTTTGTCATTTCCAGGAATTACTTGATGTGTGATCTAGTATGCATAAATGTAAGGAGCTGATTTTGCTAAGCTATCTAAGAGATATAGCTGGTGTAGGGTTTGTTTGGTTTTGGGTTTTTTTCACAAAAATTTAATTTTAGTGTTTTCCTCTTTCTTTTTTTTTCCCAGGTGTTCTGATTATGGTGAAGTTTTGATTTGTGGTCCCAGAGAATCATCACATCAGTTGCAGGAGATCTGGCTCTCAACCTGACATCCTCCAGGTACTCATTCCTTTCTCTACCTCTCAGTGTTCATCTTGCACTCTAGCACGCTAACATTGTTTCTTTATTGTCTTCTTCTTTCAGATATTTGAGGTCACTTGGAAAGTCCTGATGAGTATTGTATTATCTGTGTTGCAGACAGCTACAAAAGTGTCCTTTTTTAAACTTAGATATAAATTCCCAGACATTGCATCTTTACCAGTTCCTTTAACAGAAATTATGTTTGCTTAGTGGCAAACAGAGTTTCCTTGTAGACATGATTGTTTGCAAGCTCTTTTTCACATGTTCAGTCATGTGCCCCTCCTTCCAAATATGCATTCAGTATGACCTCAAATAGATCAAGCTCCAAAATCACTTGAGCAGAAAAATAATAATAGAAAAATATATAGTTTCTCATGAAAAATAGCACAAAAATCATGACATAAAAACTAAAACATTTTGGAACCCTAAGTTCTGAGAATTTCAGCCTTTCAGTGCTGACAGACAGTGATCCTCAGAAGCACACTGCATTTGACCTGAGGCCTTGGGAAAGGCTTCCCTTTTTATGTAATAGCACTGAGGTTGTTGCTGTGTAATTAAAGTTATATTACTGGGTGGAGTATGTAGAGATGTAGAAAAATCGGGTTTATGGGATATATGTAACAATATGAAAGATTTTGGGTGTGGGTTTGTTCTTCTTCTTTTCTCCTTCTTCTTCACAAATCTGGGATTTCTTTTATTGGTTCAAAAATCCCGCAGTGTGGATCATGAATAGTCAGTTATTGGATTATAAGTAAAAATAAATTAGTTGGCATTCCATAATTGGGTAATTTGGACCTTAAAAGACCTTGGAAGTTAGAACTCAGAGCCATTTTTCACCTTGTTAACTCAGGGGCACATTCTGTGCAGCTATATTATAGATAAGAAATAATAAACATTTGAGTCCAAAGATAAACTCCGTGTCTCCTGCGTTTCAATCTGAACTCTGAGTAAAAGAACTCACGAAACAGAGGCAAAGAAGAAAAGAAGTGAAATGGAGAAAATGAATAAAAACCAAGCATAGTTTGGATAACAGCTTACTTTGAAATCTTTGAATATATCTTATGGACAAATGGGGAGGGGAGGAAGCAGGGGATTATATGGAGTTATGTGTGTATTTAATAGCTGTGGTAACCCACTACTAGAAGGATTTCAGAGAGCTATGGAAATAAGAGTTGCTGCTGGATTTCCCAGCAGTGCAGGAATGCTCCCTAGAGTACAGTGTCTACTGCTTTCCTCAGATAAGTTTTATATTTTTCAGAGGATGTCAGACTGCAGCACTAAGCTTTGTCTAATTATGTCTATAAAGCGGCAGTTTGCAGCCTCTAGCTCAAAAGCTGGAAGAGACCCAGGTGGGCATATTGCTTCCAAGCAGTATAATGTTTGGAGGTAGAGTTCCCCGTGATCAATGAACTTGTCCAACCCATCTCTACTCCTACTTCCAGGGCAGTTTAGCTCTGCCCAGTGGAATGATGTATGTCTTCAGACTTACCAAAAGTTATCCACTCTCAGCAGTTATGACAGGGAAAAGGTGCCATTTTCCATGCTTGCCTGAATGCCTCATGGCAGTGTCCATTTGTGTCAGGATGGATGGCTTTGAGAATGAGTGCAAAGATCAAACCATTTCTATAGTGCTGTGTCAGCCAGTTCTCAAACTCCAGCACTATCCTGAGCCAGGGATGTGCCCTTGGTGAGTGTCCCCACTCAAGTAAGAGACAAGCAGAAGTATACAGAGACCTACGCCCATTATTTATTGCAACCTTTTCTGTGGAAGAAAAGAAACAGAGACAGATTGTCTTAAAAACTCCTCTAAATTCAGCGCCTATAAAACATAAGATGTCTAAGGATGATACAACTACTAAAATGTTAGATTATCAGGTAAGATTTGTTTCATTAGTCCTTAGACATTTAACATTCCATATAGGAAATTGTAATTAGAGCAAAGGTAGCCTCTAGTCCCATGAGAAGGAGTTGGCCTTCACACAACCAATAGCTATGCCAAGCAAAGATTGGGGTTATTTATTGCACTTCTTTCTGTCTTCAGTAGGGTCTTACTCAGTAAAAATTAACAAAATTGCTTTTCCCGGTATGTATTTTGCATCTTGAAATAAATTAAATGAAAATACAGGATAAGTTGTCTGCCTAAGACTTTCTTACCTTAAGGTATATATTCTGCATTGCAGTGTGCTGAGAGTGTTTAAAGCACTAAATATGTTGCTTACCCTGCAATACGGCTTAGCAAAAAATCACTTGGGAACTAAGAGTAGGAGAAAGGGCTAATTACATACACCTTTATTGCCCACTGCTCGAATGCTGGTTCTCAAGCTTTTCTTTTGAGCATAGTGTGCGGTTTTTTTGCAGAGAAGTGGAAGGAGGGGAGATGAAAGGTTGTTTGATAAAAAATGTTCTCAAACATGGGCAAACAGGCACTTTTATCTTTTGCTCTTTCTCTGTGTGAGACCACTCTGGTGTATCTCATCGTTCGGGGTTTTCACTCGTTTTCCATAGGGATATGTGATATATCTTGGTATATCTATGTATAAAATCCACAGGTTTTGATGATTCTCTTGTGGAGGTGCCTTACTGGAGTAGTCACAAAAATAAGTCCAAGAAATTTATTTTTGCTGATTTAGAAGTGTAAACTCCATTTGCTGTGTGCTGACCCATGGAAAAAAACCCAAACCCACAGCATCCAAAATGCGACATTATTAAATACTACAGGTTAGCTGAAAAGTTTATTTCCAGGTGTGATTGTCTTTCAACATCAGCTGAGTTCTTAAATTTTCTGATTTTCTGCCAGGTGACAATAAGATGAGCAACAAAGACTTTGGACTCAGGGACTCGTTTTTGCACTGCAATATTTATCAGCCAGATTGGTGTGGTTTAGTTGGTTGTTAGTTTTGAGAAGATAAATATCATGGAAAACTCTGGCAATTTGAAGCCAATATCTTTAATAAAGCTGTACATGGCATAAAATTAAACAAATTGAGCATAGTAATATGTGAAATGGCATGAAAAGTCAGAATATTTTTAAGTGGTTGTCAGTCATAGTGTGCTTGAAAATGATTCAATTATTTATACTTTCATTTCACTGATGTTATGACAAATCATGGAAAATTTGCTACATTTGTAATTGTTATTTCTTCTTTTAAAATATATTTTTAAAATGTCAGTCTAGGTGAGAGGGAAGAATCCATCTGTACATATACCTTTTTTTTTCAGTTGTACTCTATAAATTTCAGAGCAAATTTCAATATTCATGTGATGAAAAGATTCCAAAGTTCAATTCAGGTCCAACATACCAAATGAAGAAATTCTACTTATGCTAGAAGTTACCAAGCTGTAGGTAGACTTAGTTTGTATTTTCTGTTGCTTACAATTTCAGGAAAGAAATGAGAATTGAAGGGTTTGATAACTGCCTCTTATAAAACCCAAAAAGTGCAAGATAAAAGAGGTGAAAAAAAGAAGGAAAAACTAATAACTGCTGAACACTATCAATTACTTCAGAAAGTTAATGCACTTATGCCAGACACCTGTCTGTACTGTGCACAGAATTGAGCCAGTTCTTAGTGCAGAATGAAGTAATTTAGTCATGCACAGCAGTGTTATTCCTCTTTAATAGTGCTGTAATTGATTGGAATAAAACCATACAATATTCATCTAATAAGAGTTATCAATCAGCTATTCCTGTAAAAAGTAAGGATAAATATTATTCATTCTTGGAAATAAAACTGAGAGTAAATTAACATGTTTTAATTAGAAAATAAATCAAGATCCAGCCCCAAGTAATAAAGCCTAGCTATAAGTGTTCATCTATTTCTTTTTTAATCTTATTTGAATTCCATACTTGTGAAAGAACTTTATTTTTCTAGAATTCACAAAGAAAATAATGCTTTTATTTTATTATATATCTATAATCTACACTCAAACAAAAATATATCTAGAAACATTACAAGCAGTAGATAGATAGATAGATAGATACTACTCATTAATTCCCCCTTCCCCAAGTTTGTAAAGTAGAAATACCCACACATATATTATAAATTTCTCTATTTATATGAAAGCATACTGAAAGATAACATTCAATTCCTGAGCACTGTTTTGAATCGAAAGTATTCAGTCTTTCACACCATCTTTCTAACAAGAGTATCTGTGGTAGCTGTTAAACCATTGGAATACACAACAGAATATTCCCACAAACAATATAAGACGATTCCTTTAAAAGGCAAAAAATCACAATAAAAATCCTTAGAATAAATTACAAATAGGTCAGTTGATTCTGACTTAATCCAGTGATATGCGGACAGCAAAATAAATATTCATTTCAAATTAGTCTCTAATTATAAATATTACCTGCACATCACAGATACCCGGATCACTAATCTGTAAACTAATTAAGTAGCAGCCTCTACATACAAATGAGGATGCATGCTGTAGGAAACAAGGAAATAAAGCATTAGCCAATTTCTGTAACATTCAGTGAATAAATATAGAATTATGAAAGTTTTAGTTGGTATTTATTTTCAGATCAGCATACAATTGTACATGTGTGAACACATATGTTGATAAAACTCTACAAAAGAATGGAAATAAAATTCATATGTTTGTTTAAACAAATGTGGCATGTCTCACATTCTTGATGTGGCATGCAAATAAGTCAGATATTGGGAAACTCACACATATAACATAGCCAGACTACAGGGAGAATAAATTCACCAAGAAAATAGTGCAATACTCCCACAAATATTGGCAATTTGGTTATGCCCTTGAGGATAGTTACTGAATTTTTCTTGCCTTGAAGTAGGAACTCCAAAATAGATACTCCTGGATGGGCTTAGAAGATTCTACACATATTTTTACTTACCAATAAATAAATAAAATTTCAACTAACTTAAACATAAGCATTAATTGACTTTCAGCAAAGTCACATTACTTGATGCAAGGTCAATCAATAGTAAATAAATCCAACACCGTAGCTACCCAGTGACACATTTCCCTCCACTTTAACTATTTGTCTAGTGGAAACTCCCAAGTGACTAGAGGGAATAATCAGTCATGCATTCAACTCAATCAAACTTTAATGACGGACATCTATTAGATGCAAGTGCAGCACTCCTCATGGAACACAGGCCATCCTTCAGAAGCAATTAATTTTCTTCAGTGACTATCATGGGGATGACCCAAAACTTGGCTGATTTAATATATTCATGACTGTGATACTTTGCTTTGCATTTTCATGAATTTCAAAATCAACATGCAATTTTCTAATGGCTTCAAAAAGCCAATTTCTACAGAATTTGAAC
This sequence comes from Corvus kubaryi, assembly GCF_017639235.1. Taxonomy (NCBI): domain Eukaryota; kingdom Metazoa; phylum Chordata; class Aves; order Passeriformes; family Corvidae; genus Corvus; species Corvus kubaryi. The sequence goes on from NW_024581642.1 coordinate 75,698, forward strand.
TTTGATATAGTTTGGGGGTTTTTGTTTTGTTTTATTTAGATGTGAACCCGTCATCATTTGTTGAAACCATGTTTTCAGATGTCCAACTGGATAAATATACTGTATGTCCTTTTAAATCTTTGTGAAGGTTATCCTTCCCTGTTCCAAGAAATTATGTTTATGATCCAAGCACACTTGTGTCTCCAGTTAGAAAGTGTGTTATCCTGTTTATTCTCTATTAAGAGCTATCATTGAGCCTCACTCTTTTATTCTTGCATGGGAAAATACCTGTAATGTAGCTCTATTTCAAAAAAAGAGTTAGCTGTTTGTGTCCATTTCCACATAAGACGAGGTGGTATTACTCTTGCTCATACATTTGTCACAAAAAAATGTATTTGCACTATGTAAGTAGGTTTGCTTAGAAAAAGCTAAGTATGTTGCTGAATCCTTTTAAGCTAAGTATGTTGCTGAATACTTTTACTCCTTTCCAATATCTGTAGGAGCAACATTGCACATATGTAGAGCTCTACTCAACAGTATTTGAAACTCTCTCGCATAAGAAATTATTTACGTAGGATACAGGAGCCAATTAGCTGAGTCATTAAAGCTGACAGGAACACAAAAGCCTACGTACAAACTAAAGCTCCACAGACTGGTGATGATGAAAGCCATCATCCTTTTGGGCAAAACTTTGTACTTTGAAGGACTGACACTAGCTTTAAATAACAGCTCAAATTGTCTTTGGGAGTTGTCTTGAATCTTCACCTCAAGCTTCTAAGTTGAAGTTATACTGGAGAAAGACCAACTCATAAGATCCTTTTTGCAATATTTCTCTCTCTTTATTCAGTACCTTATTTCTTACACTGTGCCTTCTAATATAAAAATTTGCACTTTATATTTTCCTTAAAATATGTCAGATGCATGATTGGCATTGCCTTATATGCCTACCCTAAGTAAGGTACTCCCTTAAAATACTTAAATTCTTCTTTGCTCTGCTGGAAGGTATGTTTTGGAAGTTGAGAATGCATATCATTAGTCAGAGGAAGAAGTTAGCCAGAGAGCAGATGTCAGGCATAGCTTCTTAGCATGCATCAAGGAAGTGAGGAAGAAACCTGTGACTCTGGGGTCTGCTGGAACAGATTCCTCAAGGGAGAGTCACTGGAGCATTTCTTCACCGCACTGACAGCTTAGAAAACTTCTAAGTTGATCACAAATACAGTCTCACATAGCTTTTATGCTATTCAATGGCCACAAAAGCTCTGTTTTCTCCAGGCCTGTGATGCTTTCTGTAAACTTATTTAAGACTACCTCAGATTTTCCTTTTCACAAATTTGCCTTTTACGGTATATCAGTTCCACACACTGAGCCAGATGATATTCTCCCGTCTGATCTTACTGTTGTCATGGTTATTTGATCTGTAAAGTTCATTTTGTAGTGGAAATTTGAAAGCTATTACACTTTAGATTTTAATGAAATCATTATGGTCAGAATGAGCTTTAGAGACTGATTCAGTGTGACAACAAGTTTTCAATTATTTAAACAGGAGTAAATAATTTGGATATGTCAGAATATTTTGTTCATATCACTTAAACTAGTTTTTAATTTTATATTAAACCAGTCACGTTATAAAATAATTTTTCTACTGTTCTCTGAGCATGAATAATGATTAAAAAGTTTTGAAACATTTTGTTTAGTTTAGGTTTATCCATGTTCTTTGAGTGGGTTAAAAATTATATATGTTTGCATTTTTTGTAAATTTTATGAATAACAGTCATTCCTGAGCTTGATTACCCTTTACAGACTTTGTTTGGATTAGCCAAAGAGTATCTATTTTTTTTCTATGTATACTCAAAATATTTATGATACTTTATGCATACTCTGGGAAGTACAATAACAAAAGAGTGGCCAAGATCAGTGTTAACAATTCCCCTTTCCCATTGAAACCTTCCACAAAATCTAAGAAAGCTCTGTAAGCATATGTTGAAAACCATTAAAATCACAGAAAGGATGCTGAAAAACTACTGCCAGTGTAGATTTTTCCTGGAGTTGAATGAATTTGTTTATCCACTTTCAAATGATTTGATATACCTGCTACAAGGATAAATACAAATTTATTTAAAACTATTTAAAAAACAATCCTACAATTCAATTATTCCCATTGTAAAATATATATTTAATATATATACACATTTATGTGTATATAAAAATGGTTTTACTTCTATATGTAGATATGAGCAATTCCTAGATTTTATTCAGCTAAATTTTGAGTTCTTCAACTCTATATTCAGCTCAGCTTTCAGTCTATTCATTGGAATTTTTCAGTCCTTTGTGTCTTGTCTTTAAAAGAGCCCCACCTTATGTTATTGGTTAGTTACTTTAAATTACTTTTATCCATATTTTAGATTTAAAATAATAAAAACTAATAATTTTAATTATTTTAAAATTATTTCATTTATCACTTTTATTGTCACTTAAAGAAACTCTCAACATCAGAACACAAAACCATTTTGAATAGAGTAAATAACCATTTTTCAGGTATTTAGTCCCCTTTGTTTCTCATTAAACACTCAGTGGGCATTTTTTTATTTATGAAAGAGTAATTGTTTGTTCTCAAATTTTTACATGTTTTCCAATTGGTAAATGCTTCTATCATTGTGATGATAAGAGCCATAAATAAGCATAAAGAGACACTGACGTAAGTTTTAAAGAATTTAATTATTCTGATTTTGTAGTTGAGAGTTGTTAGATCACTCACTGAATGACACTGTCAAACATCAGCATTTTCTACAGTACTTTTGCCTGTACTCTTAATTCCCCTCACTTTCCCATTTAGCTCCTCAAGACTTAAGTTATCCTGTATCCATCCTCTGTAGAGCACATGGAAGGAAACTATCAGTTCTGAGTAGCGCTCAAATCCCTTGGTTTGGATAGAGCAACCTTGACCTTCTGAAGTAAAGCTGGTTATAAATAACTCTCTTTCTCCATGGCTTTGGGGAAAGGACTTTTTTCTAATCACCTCAAAAATACTGGATGAGAGCACTACAGAAAGGGATTATTGATCTGTCAATTACTATCTGTGCCAATTTGGGTATAATTTTATTTAATTTCTATCCAGTCCTTCCACCCCTGAGATTTTTGGGCCCAGAGTTCTTGCACTGCTCTTGGAGTAGTGGAATCTTTTTGAAAAAGCAGTGTTGTGTTGAGGCTGGTGACTAATGACATAAGGTCTCAGTTAATCAGAGGAAGACTTTGCTACATTTGATATTAGGAGCATTGACCACATTGGCTGGGGTGAGCAGTAGTGGGTAAAGGACCTGAAAAGCTCCAATTATGGTCAGTAGGAAACAGAGCTGAAAAAGTTCAGATAACATGTATAATTTATTATTTCCCAGATGAGAAATAAATCTTTCATGGAGTAGATTTGTTTTCAGTTATAGCCCCATAAAGATCAAAGTCCAGCAGGAGTTCCTCAGGAAGGTAGTCAAATTTGGTTTCTTTCCAGATTAACACAATTGCCTAGTTTGGGACCAGGAAAACCTTCTCACCTCCTTCCCTCAATCTCTGAAGCTGCAGCTGGTGCTCATAGCTAGATTTTGAGACAAGGACCTGAAAAAGGGCCAAAAAGCAGACACTTACAATCCTAACAATTCTGATTGAGTCTTGCACATTAACATTAATTTGCTATTAAATCTGGAAAAACGTACAGTTCTAATTGGAAAAGAAGATAAAGTGCAACTGTTTGCTGACTTCAAGATCACAGGGCATGAAAACAACAAGTAATTATTTTTAGTCAATATGAAAAGCTATGATAAACCATGCCTGGTGTTATTAAATACTGGTAACTACTGCGGTGCAGGTGGCTCCAGCTGCTCTGTCTTCTGAGAACTCAGACAACCAGCTGTGGTGGTCAGCAACCCAAGTTTAGCACGTAACTTTGCATCATGGTGAGAACCCATGATTCCTTTGTTCTGCTGTTTGCATGTTTTCCCCTAATTGGTTAATGTTTTTCCCTCCTTGCTTTATGTATAAGGTTGTGTATATTCATTTTCCAAGCTTAATATGTATCAGTTCTAGAAAGTTCTTTGTTCCTCGATGCCCCATTGGTTCCTTCCCTAAATCCCTCCTTTGTGTTATTTCCATTGGTTCCCTTGCACTCAACCCTGCCTCCTGTCAAGTATCCCACTTGCTGTATCCCTTATACCCACCTTTCCTATTCCCACTATAAAATCCCTGGACCCTTATCAGATCCTCAGCTCTCCATCTCCTCCCTCCATTGTCTCACCTCAACAAACCTTCTGCATAGAAAGAAGTCCCCTCTCTGTCCCTTCTTTGCCTCTGCCTGCGTGCCTCCACACCCTGTTCAGGGAGGGCCCCCTCGGGTGAGGAGCGCACCCCCATCTGCCTGCGCCTTTGGGTGTGTCTGTGCCTGCCCTAGTGCAGTCGGGTTACGGCTCGACCTCCGGGCTCTCTTTGAGCTAGCACGCAGAAACCTGACAGATAACTACTCTGAAATTTTTCAGCAATAATATCAATAACATAATATACTATAACTTAGATGATTCTGTTATTGGCATCCAGCAACAGAAGTACATTCTTTTAGCAGTTACAGCTTAAAAAATATAAATTTGTTATTTCAAAGGAAACTTACTTCTTGGTAAATTATCTGGGTAATTGCATTATAAAGAAGATAATTTAAAGGTCATCACTTAGCTTGCTAACTGACAACCGATATTCCTCAGCAGGTTTTTTATAGTAATATGTTTAAAGATATGCAACCTTTTGCAATGATTTCCGTTACATTTTCTGAATTCTTACCACATTGCACAACTACAGATCCCTCCAGTCTGAGGTTTCTGTAAATACCCTTTGTGTATATTGGTTGGGGATTTTAATTTGTTTGGGGTTTTCTTGGTTGGGGTTGTTTTGGGATTTTTGCTGGTTTTAAGTTATTTTTATGTGAGATATATCTCATGCAGAACAGTCTAAAGACTCCATCACAAGAAAAAAATATTCTAATAACATATTGCTAGTTCTTAATTATGTATTTGTTCATGGCCGAATTTTTCTGGTTTATGATAAAAAGGCTCTGCCATGGAAAATGGAAAAACAATTTAGGGAACCAATGCTCAGAAATACCAGCTGGGAAAATCCCATAGACTTCACCAGTACAGATGAGAACAAAGCACGGGATTCAGGTGATCTATAGGAATACTGGCATTTATGCATTGTCTGCTAAGGTAGGTGGTTTACTTCTCTAAAACAAATGCTGCACAATTATTGTTCTGTTTGTTTTCTAATGAGGAGGAACATTTCTTAATCAGGAACAGCTCTGCAGTAGATTGTCACAGCACTACCATGGAGAAAGAAATACTCTCACAGCAAGAGATTCCAGAAGCTCTGTTTCTAATAAAGAACTGTTCTCAGGAATGTCATGGATGAGCTGTGTGAGATATGATGATGGATATGAAGATGAGGGATGCAGCTGAAGAAGACCAGTGCCCTTTCAGTAAGTTACTTTCATTATTTGAGGTGGAGTGATGGAACAGCTTCTAAAGTCTCTGAAAAATTGCTGTAGTTCTGCTTATTCAATGGACTAGATGACATGTAAGCGTATAAACAGAAGTGAACTCTTTAAATTCTGTGTGTAGAGTTGTGATTTTCTACAAGAGAATGATTTTAGATATTTCTTCACTTGCTTTACCTCTTTACATGCTTTGAATATAATTTGAAACAAATTTATATCAACTAAAAATACTTTTTTTCTTAAATAAGAAAGCATGCATAAGCTTATACTATGTAAAATTGTACTGTCAGTCTTCTTTACTCAAAGTTGAACATTTATATGCCAGCATCTGCCCAACCAAAACAATGAGTCTGGGAACCATTATCTGAGCTGCAATTATGATATAATCCACCTCAATTAAATACAAAGTTAATTTATGCTTCAGTTGTCACAGTCCTTTTGCATGTGTTATGAGCCTGCAAAATTACTTTAAAAGTTACCTACATAACCATACCTATCATGATAATACAGAAAATAAACTAAAATTGCAATAATTAAAACCCCCACAGAAATCCCCAGATGATTTATTTTTCATAAACCTGTCTCTGATGTCTTTTTTGCTGCTCAGCACCTTATCTTCCTTGCTCTAAAATGAGTGCTAAACTCCTGTGTAGAGTGTTCTGCAATCTCTTACAATTGTTCTGTAAGAGTGGGATATTATAAGGACTTGGGTTTTTTAACCTAACTGGTTAAAAAATCGTTTCATGACAAAATCAAGGTTTCTGTAAGGATTGATGAAGGCACTTAAGAAACATTCAACATTTAGTTCAGAGTTTAAAGCCCTGTAAAAGTACTATGAGGCAATTATATTTAGCTCTTTGGTACAACGCCATATATTCTTTGTTTTATTTTTTTAATCCAGGCCATCAAAATGGTTAATACTTCATAGCAGGGCAAAACATGCAGGAAAAAAAAAAGTAGTTATTAGAATAATTGCAAGTTGGCTGCAAGGAACAAACTATATAAAAGATGTTATGGCTGAGTACAGATACAACACTCCTTAAAAGCATTACTAAAAGCAAGATCCTTCAGCTCTCCCCTTGTGTCCCTGGAGATTCATGGAGGGTATTTTGGCTCTTACTCTGTTTAATATCTGAGTTTTCTGCTTAAATTTGATAGTTCAGGCATCCAGCCTGTCAACAATCCTCCATTATTTGAATGACTTTCCCTTTCTTGCTACAGAGGGCCAGAAAGCACATCCATAAATCAAGACTCCCTTTGAACACAAAAAATCAAATAATTTAGAAGTTGCTCTAGAAAGCAAAGATATTGCTGATGTTAGCGCCCAAAACTGGGGAGTCAGGATGAGGCTACGGGTGCTGTTTATAGTTCAGCTCACAATCCCTGAGTGATGTGGTACACAGTCCCTCAGGAGCTCAGTTTTCATCTAAGCATCACAAGGATAAAAATTACAGAAGATTTTATTGAGGCTTGGGGAGATAAATTCCATGAATGTTGATCGCATCTATGGGGTAGATTGATAAAGGAAATAGGGAAGTAGGAAAAGGTAAATAAAAATGGAGGAACAATTTATTTGCTTCAGAGAACACCTCTGCAAAGGCTCCAGTTCCATATTCTTAATCTGTCATTCAGGCCTTAATAAAGCCTCCAGAATGGAGTTTTGCAACAGAGCTTGTAGAAAGACAACTTCTTAAAATGGGAGAAATCCATTTTTCACTGAATGTCAGTACACTATCAGTGCCTAATTTTAAACTTGAAAGATGTCATCTCGAATTCTCCCCTTTAAAGAGTGAATGGTTTGTCATCATGGGTCTCCTCTGGCTGCTTGAAAGAAAAGCTATAGATGATTTCTTACTGTAAGTAAATTCCATGCAGGTAGTACATGTTATAGCTGATGCATGCTTGTATTTTTTCACTTTTATGAGATGGAGTTTCAGGGACTATAGATCTTAATTCTGAACCACTTCTCCACCTTGAGCATTCAGCTTGATTTGACATGTATTTTTCCTTATTTTTCCCCTGAGGTTCCTGACTGACATACAGACAAAAAAGGCAGTGTTCGCTTCTTCAAACAGACAGACATCCACAGGATAGAGAATTTGGTGTAACAACTGCATGTTTTTTGTGTTCTGTCCTCTTTAGTCCTTATAGAAAGGAGTGGTGTAAAGAACCATGATAATATTGTTTCAGCAGCTTTCAGCAGAATATTACCTAAAGTATGCGGTTAATTCCACCTCCTCAGTCCAAAAACTAAAGGAAAATATAGCCTGGAGATAAAGTTTAAAAAAAAAGACTTGTGGATTTAGGGAACTACTTTTCCACTGAAAAACTCCTTGAGCAACAACCTTGAGCAAGTCATTTAATCTCTTTGTTGCAGATCCTCAAAGGCGCTTAGGTGTATAATTTCCATTAATTTCTGTCAGACCAGTGAGGATCTGTGTGCCCCAGTCCTCTACGTGAAACAAAGAGATTCTGCTTGGGTATGTCACAGAGGCCTTCTGTGTATCTTGTCAAAACGTGTTCATTAATGTACTTAGTAACTCTGGTGATGGTGGTTGTGCCTAAGATGAAGTGATTTAATTCACTAATTGCCACACAATACCACTGAGACCAAGATCTGAAAATGACTCAAAAGGTGGGAATATGCACAGATTAAAAAAAAAAAAAAAAAAAAAAAAAAAGACTGGATGTTCCGGTTTGGCCAAATTTAGAAATATATCCTCTGAGAGGAGGCAGGTCACCACCATCCCTCCCCCACCACGTTTGGGAAAAATACATTTTCCTCGAAGGAAAGTGAAGGAGATAAAACTATTTATTTAACAAACACACGGGAAAAGGAAAATAATGCTAAATAATAAGATCTCGCTGTGGAGAAAAAACCTGGGAAAGTGTTCGAGTCCTCCCTTTGGTCTCCTCAGAGCTGGGGCTTGGCCCAGGGCCAGGCCCTTTGTGCCCAGTGGAAAGTCCTCCCGATGTGTTCTGATATTGAAGCAGTCCAGCAGAAAAGGGAGAAAATCCAAAATTCCAGGGAAGGAAAAAAGTCCAACTCTCAGTATCTCTCTGGAGAAAAAGAAGTTGAAAAAACTGGCCAAAAGCTGACTGGAAAAATTGCAAGCCGGGCGCTTCCTCGCTCTCCTGCTGCAGCTAGGGAAAAAAAAGTCTCTATCTCTGTGTGACCTTGAACAAGCTGCAAACTGCTTTGAAAAAGTTTTGCTCAGTTTTTCCTTCCCCCTCTCAGGCTAGGTTTAAAGGCACAGAAAGGCATAAAAATTAATTTCTGGGTATAGAGCAGCAATATGGGATACACATCATAAAGTCACCCCAAGACACTGGACAACAAACAACCCAAGACTTTTTTCAGAAAAGAATTGCCTTTCTTTCAAATTTTGAGAACAATGTTTCATGTCAGAAAGTGTAAGAGAACTTCTAGCTGTGGAGAACAGCTAGGGTATTTCTTCTGGGTAGTTTATTCCATAACTACTCTCTTCAGATGCTAGTGCATCTTTATGTGAAAAATCTCATCTCTAATATTGACTGTTAACGACCAGAGTATCAATCCCTACAGAATCCACTTAAAATATCAAGTAGGACTTGAAAGTATAATTGATGCACTGGTTTTTTTCTTTTTTTAAAGGAAGGCATTTAAGATGGGATTTTTCAAGGAATACAAGAGAGTTAAGTACTGAGAACTTACTGGCATTCAGCAGAAATCTGATTTTGTACTCCCCTAAAGTGCTTTGGAGAACTTCAGTTGCAGAAACAATCTTGAAGCCCTTGCTGATTCAGAATACACAGAGAAAAGTTAGATGGTTAAGGTTATTAAGGATTGTAAAGCTTTAAACAGCTTGAGTTGACCTGAGAATTGTGTCATGCACGAAAACACAGTAGGTTTTATTGGAGGCACAGTGGGCTCTGCTCCACTTCCAAGTAGGGGTTAACACTGAATATTGGTTCCGATATTCAGAAAAGACAAGTTTAACAGTACGTGTGCTGTTCACCCTTAGCATGAATCAATAGTCAGTTTTGAACACTGCTTTGAAAGTACTCAGAAGACAATTATATGATTGCAGAAAGTTGGGAGATTACTGCAGGCAACTTAGTATGACTGCTCTTTAGCAAAAGAACTTGGAGAGTTTCAAGCAGTGTCAGGTAGTCAGAAAATTTAAGGGCAGCAGCTAAAAATAGAATACTACTGTTCTTGTGAATTTGCTTTTTAGTAGAAAAAACCCTAATTTTACCATACTGCTTTGAATTAAATTCCACATAATTACTGGGGGCTTAGCACAGTTCTGGGGGTCTAACAACATGCAGCTGAAAGAGCTAGACTAAGTAAGAGAAGAAGGCAGATTAATGGCTTAGTATTTTCCTTAAAACATTTACTGAAAGCATGAGAATGGATGCACAGACCAATACTTGGACAGTAATTACTCAACCAGATCAGAGTACTAATTATGTGAAATAGCACAGCTTTTCAAACTTAAGCGAGAATCCTCCTTCTTAAATCATTGCAATCTCCAAATGTTTTCAACAGAAAACTCTACATCGATATGAATTCATAGCCTTGATTAAGAAAGAGTGCTAACAAAGCCTTCTATCCTTTTAAGTATAGGTGACCTCAGAGCTAAAGATGTTCTGTCAACAATTTACTAAGAGAACAGTTTCTGAACCAGACTGAAAAGCAGTTGCTGCTATCTATTAGAATTTTATCTGTAATGTGGGGGTTTGTTTGTTTCAAATGAGCTATTAAAGTCCTATGAGCTTCTTTCTTCCAACTGACATTGATCAGTGCTGATAGTAGACTTAGAATGCGATACCAGATTTTACAAATCGCATGCTTTACATTCAGCTTTCAAAGTACATGGAGAAAGTTTATCTCCAAATTTCAGTTAAGAACTTGAACAGAATTCCTAAAGCTTTAGGTGGTGGAAGCACAGAGTGGTCAACTTTTTCATGAACACTAATTTTGAAATAAATTATAGTGAAGATGATTCTTCAGCTGTCTGTGAGTGAAAAAGGAGTATAAGAATGGAAGGTTATTAAAAAAAGAAAACTCAATGGTGTGGTGTTATTAACTTCTTTTCATTACTATTTATCATTATTATTTTGACTTGTGGATATTAAGGAGTAGCCTTCACTTTCAATAAATCATAAAGATGTAAGCTAATAGCTTCAAAGCACTCATTTAAAGGATGAAGAATTTTAAACAAAGCACTCACATACTTCATTCTCCTTAAATTCCTAATTTAATGCAACTTCTGTACTCTACAAAAATAGCTACATATCCAAATGTTTTTTCTTCCCCTAGGACAACTCCTGAAGATTTCTAATAGCTGTATTTTTTTTTTCCTCACTTTTTTCAAATTCAAGTACAAAAGTATAACTAGTTTCTTAAGTAAGACATGCTTGTGCTTATTCATTTATCTAACAACTTGATTTCAAATATATCTATTCAGAGTGTGTAAGTGAAAAACCAAAGGAAACCTAAATGTAGTACTTAGCAGAATACTCATGAATAAATACAAAGATCTATAAAGATAAATTATATGTGAATTATATACAAAAAAGAGAAAGAAATATAAGATCTCTACTTGAAAATTACAAAAATTCAACCATATTGTTGTTTGTGGATCTGCTATTGTTACACCTGTTATTAAATTTAAATTCTACCATTATTTGCATGACTCCTTCTTCTTTCTTGTTTATTTTTGTGAAAATGTATTTGCAAAGAATATTTTTTATTTTTGGTCTTGTGATTGAGCACTCTCTTCCAGTAATGTCTGCAGGAAGTCTATATATGCAATCCTTAATCTCAACATTTTGATAAGATAAAAAAAGGATCCAAAGTTGCATAAAATGCAACTAATTTTATTTAAATCATACTAAACCAGTATTTAATTTGGTTTCTCAGAGTCTGGGAATGTTGTTAAGCTATTAACACTTTTAAATCATAACAATTATTTAAGGCACACTGTCCTTTTGAAAGTAAAAGCAAAACTAATATGGCATTCTGTTCATTTTATAAGAAACTGAGGTTATTTTACTTAAAAATCTGTTTTCTAATAACAGATTTTTTAAAAATTATCCCCTAGGAGCGAAAATGGCCTTACACTACCAGATAGTTTCTGCTATTCTATTGCAAAGAATTCAGCAGTAAACCAAGGGTAGCAGGCACTTTTACTAGAAGAATGGTTTCAATTATTTCAAAAAGGAATCTTTTTGACACAGTTGAAGGAGACTATCCATCTTCTGTTAATTTAAGTAGTAACAAACCAACTGCAGGTATTTCATGACCTACATGAAATATTTGCTATACCAGAGAAAAATTATTTATATTCTATGCAACAAACACAGGGACACGAACAGTTTAGAGCTCCTCTAGCTAAAAAATAACATGGTAGAATCCAATGTCACATACAACAATCTCCAGCAGGTTTTTTTTCACAACAGCAAGGCTATGCATAGTAGTGAGTATATGTGTATCAAAATTCACATCCCACAGCCTATTTGGGAGGAGAAATAATGATCCTATAAAGAAGCTGATACGAAGTCAGACTCAATATCCCATAGACTTGACATAAGAAACAGAAAGTATCACACCTGTGCATGGGATAAATCTAGAATGGTTTCTCAAGCAAATTTTCAAAATGGCATCACCTGAACTCCTTTGGAATGCATCTCTTGACAAATAATTAAATATTCTAATTAGTCTAAGAAAGAAAAGAGACTAAAATATTTATCTTTTTTTTTATTTTTCCTGATAAAGCCTCCTCTTAAAAGAAGTTTATAGCATTTGATACACAGAGTCTAATCTGGAATCTCTGACTCATGGGCACACATGAGTTTTCACTAGTGGATCTCACATAATTGCTACTCAGAACCTCATGCTTGAATCCACTTCCTCATCTCTAGGCTGCACTTCCGTACTCAGCTGTCAGTTTATCTTTTGGCCTGTGCTGCAGCACTCCTCCTGAGCAATCCAAATATTCTTGTTTTAAGTGCATAGTGTCTCTGCCTGTGTCACTCTCCAAGTCTTGCTTTCTGCTGGACGAGAGGAAAAGGGAACACAGACTTAAATCTCACTCATATTTTGGACAAAATGGAGTAATCAAAATTTATGTCTAGATCCCTGCTACCCAAATTCCATAGCACATGCTTATTTATTTTGGATTTTTAAACATGACTCTTTCATTTCTCTATTATTATGTGTTAATTACAGCAGTTTAGAAAGTTTTGTTTTCACTTTAGACAACAAGAACCAGCTCAAATCCAAGTATGTTAACTCTTAACCCTTTTAGTAAAGTTTCAGTTAAAATTGCATTTTGTTCTGCCTCAGATTAATACAGTCTATACCTATTATTATTTCTCATAAAAAAGGAAACATAGCAAATAACACGTTTGATTTTATTCTCAACTGTAGCTTTGCACAGGGTTAAAGTCAAATACCTGGGAAGTGAATTTCTTCCGTGCTTGTATTTTTTTCTATTATTGCTGTCACAGCCACACATCCTTGAGTCTGATTTCCATTAATTGTGTAGCTTTTTGCCTGAAGTCTATTTTTGTGCACTATTAATTGTATATGACATTTCCATCAAGATTACAATACTGGGAAAAAAAGGAAAAAACCCCACAAACTAACAGAAAGAAGAAACCACTTGACAACTTTGATCATGGGAAATGAGAAGTATCTTAACATGTATTCTATGATTTTTTAAAAATTTGGTCTATTCTTTGAAAATTCCTTTCCTTCAAATCAAGGCAGAGGAATATGAATAACACCCTAGCTAAAGGAAAAGGTAGATAGGATTTTGATTCTGAATGTCTTAGACCCTCGTTCATATAGAGTATTATAAACCAAGAGTCTGCTTCTTCATCTCCCTCACATCCAGCAGTCAAGGATTTAAAAGCACTTCCACTGCAAGCAAAAAACCAAACCAAACAAAACCAAAACCAAAGCCAAAAATATTTCCCAAATTCCCAAAAGCTTTTGCTCCAAAAGACTCCTGCCTGCAATTTGCTGTCAAAAGAAAAATGTCCTCCATATGCAATTCCTTTTACAGTTTCTTGACTTTACCAACTTCAGGTGCTGCTGACTGCACCTTACTGCCTCAGCCCACCTGACACTAGAACAATTTAATTCCCTCTCTTTCACTCCCCTCTGTCTTTTTTATCTCTCTTCCCCAAGTCCTATGAGAATCTGATCGAAATGAAACTACTGATAAATTTGTGACAATATGAGGTGTTCTGCATCCAAGCTTAAACTCTTGCATGCCTATGAAAAAGCAAAGTAAGAGCTGAAGAATTTTGGAGGGAACTAAGAAGTGGAAATTTATTTACCGAAAATTAAATCCTGACACTCTTTATTTGCTTTTTGTGGTGAAATGCTGCTTATGTGCTGGATACTAGAAAGAAAGGGAGGACAAAATAGATATATGTACAGCAATGGACACAAAATGAGGCACAGAAACCTGAAAATTCAGAAAGAACAGATCTTTGCTCTATGTGTGTGTCACTTTTGCTATTTATTTCTGATGCAGTGCTGCAGCTTTCATGTATCTTCTTTCTTAATTGTTTGAAAATTATGGCACAGGGATCAAAAAATATTAACAAGTGTTGCTCAATACCTGTAGCCTCAGCACTAAGTAACCTTACATTAGAGGTACTAACATATGACCAAAGTGGAAGGAGACCATCATCTCAGGATGTACAAATGCCCTTTAATTCATCATGGGACTGTATTGCCCTTGCTTATAAGCAGAAATTTATTAATGTAACTTAAAAATCTTTTTGCATGGGCTGGATTATCTGCTTAATAAAGAAAATAACCTGTTTTTCTGAAACCTTATGGAGGACAAAGGGGACAAAGACAGGAAAACCGAAGGGAAAAAGGTAACCTGAACGATATTTTTAGCCCTGTCTCTAGTTCTTTTTCACAACTTATGTTACAGTACTTTTTCCTCTAGCATCCATCACTAGAAATAAACATGCTGAAGGTTAAATCAAGAATTTTATTCTGCTTTTTCTTTCTCCTTTCCCTTCACAAGGGCATCCATTTTCATGTTTGTATTTAGTCATATAATATAACACTATTCTAGACTTGGCCTCCCTAGGAGCTGTAGTTCACCCTTGGAAGTGGTTGCCTAAGGTGCTCACTGTTGCTGGACTCCAGGACTGTTTATTTAATTACTCTTCCTTGGTGTACTGCCAGTACACAACAGACAATAATGTAGTCTGTCTTTGACTTTGCTCCATGCTCCTTCTGTCTCTTAACTAACAAGCTGAACTAAACTAACAAAACCCACAAAAACAAAAACGTCCCACCCAAAACAAAAACAAAAACAAAAGCCACAAAAAAAAGACTTTAAATTAAAAATGGATGAAATCTATGGCTCCTGTGGGAAGATCCCAAAATACATGTTCTGCAGGGAAAAAAAAAAGAAAATTAAAAAGTTAGTAAATAGAGCCATGTTTTGGCTGAAACTAAGATTATCTGAAACTAGGGTTTAATCAATATAAATCAGAATTTAAATCACATAATTTCTGTACTGTAATCCAAAACCTCTATGTTCACCATTGTCTCCCTTATTCTTAAGGTGCCTTGAGGCATCACTGCTTCATAAAAGCTTTTCCTTTGCCTAATCTTGCCTTTCTGCATGTCTCAGAACTCTCCCCTACCTTAGAAGTGTAGCACTTAGACAACTTTTGAGCTTAGTCAGGAGCTTACACCTTTTCCACAGGGGCCCCTAAGGATCTCAGTCTAATGAGTATTCTCTGATCACACTAATACATAGCAGTTGCAAAAGACTATTTGGAAAGATATAGATGAAACTAGCCTTTTTTATAGAAATGTTGGAGGAAGAGATTTTGGCTAGAAGATACAGCCAAAACTAATGTGTTATGCTCTGGCTTTTATGAAGTGGTTTGAATATTAACATGGTATGCAGTACCTGAGAGTTCAAACCCCACCTATCTATGAAGGATTTGAATTTATATCTCCTATGTATTGAGACACAGAGTCTTAATATAATGGAGCTCTTCTATCAAACAAAAACATTTCTGTCTAAAATTTTTTTATGTCAAAGAGAGAGCTTAAGAGTATATCTCTATGATTAAATCATTCTTTCAATGAGAGACTTAGTTCTCCATGTTTCTTTTAATGCTGACATTTTTATATGAAATGCACAGCCAGGTCTTGAAGTCCTTTTTATGATTTAGGACCTATTGAAACATGCGGTAGAAATTGCAGTGCTGGTATAAAACTAGTAGGAGGAATCATTTCCTACTGTTCAAATTCATGAGCTCAGTCTAAGGGAGTCTTTCTGTTAATGCTTCCTACCGCTACACATAATGCACTGAAAAACAGTAGGCATTAGCTTAGTAAAGTTATTGTGAAGTATTGCCAATGACTAAATGGAAAACAGGTATAGATTGTCCCTCATAATGGCGTTACACCAAGTTCTGTATTGCTTTATTCCTTTGCATGACCTCCTTCAATCCAGCGCAGCTCGCCAGATATAAATGTAGGGAAAAGCTTGTGTATAGTAACACTGTCCTGTGAAAGTACAGCTACTGGAGCTGAATGCCAAGCATTTGCAAGCATTGAGAGCCACTGAATTAAAGGTTATTTAGTTCTGTAAGGGACAGAAAAATAGAGGAAAATTGTTTTATTGTTACTGACTTTTTCCTCTCCCCCACCCAATCTGAATCCAATTCTAAAGGTTATGAATTTCTTTAGAGTACCCCCAGATACTGATACTGGGGGTACTTATACTGTACTCTTACTTACTCTCTTATACTGTACTCTTACTTACTCTCTTATACTTACTCTCTTATACTGTAAGAGATTTAAAATGTATGTGACTAATTGTTAGAAAGCTGTTAATTAAAATAAGTTTCTGCCAGACAGATAAAAACACAGGTCAGAATGCTCTGCCAGTTTCAAAGCTTTAATCAAAAATGACAGCAAATGCACTAAATATAGGAATGAAAGAGGGCAGAACAGATGTGGGGATGACCAAGGCATTGTCTTGATCATGATCTATAGGACTTGGTGGGAGGGGCCGGCTGCTGAGACAACGTAGGAAAAGCAAATATCATCCTTAAGGAAAAATGCCACTGAAATGTCAGGAAGACTAACTTGGACATGTCAGTGTCAGCATCTGCTACTGCTAATGATGCCTGGTCAGTACAAAGTCTGTTACAAAAATAGGGTGTAGAGACTTCTGGGAAATGCAGTGCCTTTGAGAGTTAAGATACAGACTGATGCTGTGAAGAACTGTGTGCCCTCGACTCATTTTGACAGCAGACACTTCATCAGAGGAGGACCAGAGGTGTTACACTTGAAGGATAAGCTACAAAACCAGATTTTATTTATAGCAAGAGATGTAAAAGAGAGATGAAATAGAGGAAGATAGCAAAGACTGTATGAAAAGAACAGGTAAATGAATCAACTTATGAATTCATATGTCAAGACAATGAATACGGCTGGAGCTGAGTAAGAAAATATTCCCCATTGATGTAGATTGTATATTCAGGATGGAATTTAGGTCCAAGGATTTAGAAAAAAAAAAATCACATGACTCTAAGGTATTTACTGACCTTTTCATGGAAGGCCATTGAAGGCTGATCTCCTAATTTCTGAAGCCACACTTTACTGACCTGTGGTGGGATTTTTATAACTTATTCCCTAAAACTCTTGTTTGTCTGAGACTAGCTTTTAGGTCATTCAACAGATTTTTGTTTCAGTCAAATTGAAAAATGTTACAAGATCTGATCCATGATAAATAATAAAAACACATCAATGCAGGTGGTGATCATCACAGAAAATTAGTAACAATTTACACTGTGAATAGGTTCACAAAAACAAACCAGCTAATGTTGAAAAGGACACTAACAGGGAGGTTTTTGGGGTTGCATTTTGCATTGTGAACCAGCCTTAGATTTGGGAGTATGCATAAAACAAGGTTTGAGTTTTCATTCCAGTCTGATTTTTGATGGAAAATTAATTTTTGTCTGAAGTAAATTTTTAAACTAATGCTTTCTGTTCCTGTTTATTTTTTCTTCCTTGCTTGCTATCCTTTTTGGTAAACAGTGATGCAAATCTCTACCCTTACTTCAGATTTTTACTAGGAGTGGTGTTTTCTAGAAACAGCAATACATATGGGAAGCTGGACCCTGCAGGTGAACACGGGCTATGTAAACTACAACTATCTTGAAACATTGCAGTAGTGATATAAAAAGGAACTTTTGGTGATTTGGTCATACAATTTTCGGATTTAATAAAAATTTTCATGATTTTTACCAAATCACACATTTATTTTCATTCAGGGTGAAGGAAAATACAGGTTTTCTTTATTTTGTTGTTTTCCTCAATACTCTGTAAAGTTTCAAGATTTTATTTGCATGCTTTGTTTCTTTTCCCAAAGCAAGTGGTGGCTTCAATTTGATATCTATCATCGAAAATGGAGTTAATCACTAGGAAAAAATTATTTCCTCCACATCTTCAAAAATCACCTACAACTTAAGAAATGTTGTACCCATAATGTACCCAAATTAGGATCACTTTTGTAGCCAGTATTTTAGAGATTTGGGGTCTTTTTTTTAAATTAAGCATTTTTTGTTCCAGGGATAATGTCATGGCATATGTCCATGCACCTTGGTCAAGGTAGCCCAGCCAGGAATGGAGATATGCATTCAGTTTTACTCACTACAATGGGTTTTTTGACCCCGTCAGAGACCTAGTATTTTGCACTCCTGAAAAAGTGAGTAATTCTGCCACAGTGAAGAGAAATATCCTAATATTTGGGTATGGCTGAGTGAAGCCTGGGGAAGCTTTATCCCACTACCAAAGGGAGGAAAACAGATGATGTCTAGACTTTGAGTATGCAGGTGATAAGGATATTGTCTGTAAGTGGGCCTGTCACAGAGACTTCAGTATGAATTTATTTCCACATGAATATGTTTTTCAATATTCTTAGCAACTCTAAAATATCATATAAATTTAATTCCCCTATAATGGGAACCTTTTTTCTTTTTCTCATCTGTATATCTGCAATTACAGGATATTGCACTAGTGGAAAAATTTTTGGCAACCATGCTAAGAGAGATCAATAGTATATCAAGCTCTCTGTGGTATAAACACTAATTGGAAGTGTGAACATGTTTCTTGCAAATGCTTCTTACCAGTAATCTTGGAAGTCAGACAAAAAGTTGACATCTGAAATATCAGATGAATACTACCTATGCTAGATTATAACATACTTGCTAATTTATGTAATTTTAACTGGAAAAGAATAATAATGAATTAATTGTTAGGAAGGATATTATCACCAAGGCAAAATGCTACGCGATAAAGACACAATAACATAAATACTTGGAGAATAACCTCAGCTGTCATGGATGCCACTAGGAAAATAGGATTTAACTCCTGCCAGGACACACTGAAAGCATTGTAGCATCAAATGTGATAGAAACATCTCTAATGTCAAGTAAAAATGAACCTGAGATATGACCCAATCACAAAGGTTAGGCAACATAAACTGACATGTGTCCATGTTGTTCTCCTTAGTATTGTACAAAATTCTGGAGGATGATGGACAGTGGAGGAAGCCAAACCTGCTCAATGTTTTGCATGTTTAATTTGGAATAACTGTCTCCAGACTGATGATTTCAGAGTGTAGAGATAAGATGCCAGAAGAGCATGAGATACAAGGTGGATGATGCAACAGCCCAAAGAGAGTAAATTCAAATGCAATAGCTGGCTGAACTGTCAAGACAGAGAGAGAGTTGTTTAGAACTGCATATGACCAGGAGTTCATTGCAGGTCCAATTCCCGGTCCTTTTTTTGCTGTGTCCTATCCTTTTTCAGACCCCAGGCACAAATTGTATGTATCCCACAGAGGTCAAACCTTAAAGACACATCTAATGTATATAAATAAGTTACTTTCTACAGAAGCAAAAAGACCTGGAGGACTTTATCAGACATAATGTAGGAAAAACTGAGCATGAAGAGGCTTTTGCAGACTCTCACACATAAAGAACAAGATTTATTTTGTAGTACACAAGCAACCATTAGTTTTTCACCTTTGAATTGCTGATCTAAATAACTAGAATTACACACCGATTCTTCACTATTTTTATTTTTGGAGGCCTAAAATGTAGAGATAGAAGAGGAAACAAAGAATGAGGAAGTGAAGTATTACTAAAATACAATATGTTCTACAGAGAATATTAATAAAAATGCTATTCCATTTCAAATGAGGTATAATTCCTGCACCTCTGTACTAGCAGTCTCTAGTTTCCATATTCTGAACTCTTTATATAGGAGAGTACTGGATTGTGCAAGGAAGAGCCTCCTTCACCCATATACTCTTTTTTACAGACATAAGTTGTTCAGTAATTTTTAGCTTAGTTGTTGATGACTTTTCAAACACAGATTTATATTTTATTTTAGCATTTTCTGCCATAAAATAAAAGGGGTTAGTAGCAAAGGATTCAAATAGTTATAATTAAGCAAAAAAAATATAAAATTCTATAAGCATTTTTCCCCTTTTAAAAGAATAGCTGATGAAAGGGATGTGCCAGATAAAGATGTTTTCCAAGATTTTTCATAGTGGTACTACACGATCCTGCAAAATTACCTTTCTCTGAATTGCATAAAGGTGGTTGATATATCTGCCTTGATGTACATTCCCCATACTGCTAGACATGTAGTGTGACTTGATGTGGCCACTGAGAATTTAATAGCCCTCACTTTCTCCCTTAATCCTCTTGACATAATCACGTGTCATTTAGGAACTAAAATATTTTATATTTTAGAATGTTCTCAGTTTATAAAATTACAGTGTTTTAACCTAGTCAAGGAGGCATACAACTCTGTGGAGAAAAGCAAAAGGTAAGAGGATTCAGTGGAAGAGAATTTTTTCTATGAGTTCAAGCTTGGAATACAGAACTAGAAAATATTAGTCTGAATGCTTGAAAAGAACAAGCAGAGAAGAAGAGAAGAATATGCTTTGGCATACATTTCAGCAGATATTGGTGAGAAATCTCAAGTCTTGGGAATCTAAGCACTGGTTTAATGCAAACTGATACTTGACCAAGACCTCCAAATTACATTGTAGAAAACAGGCTTTCACCATATGTGACTATAGCATTCAGTGGAAAACATTAACAGGCTTGTTTGATTGGTTTTTTATGTGGTTGGGGGTTTTTTTGGCTCGTTGTTTTGTTATTTTGGTTTGGTTTTTTGTTTAAATTGCATATTTGAATTGCTTCTTTGAATTGAATATTGCTTTGAGTAATCAAATCACTGTAAATGACTGTACTTTCTGCTCAGAGGCAATCCTGATTCCCCCACAAAAGTATTGGATCCAGGACCGAGGTAGCAACAAAGGTCCCAAAGTTATATAGTTCGAGTTGCACCGAATTTTTTATTTCAAGCTTAAATATTCCTGTTTATACTCCTACACTGACTCTCTAGCACTTTCCAGTTCTGTTGCTCTATCAGTTCTAACAAAAAAAGGCCTATAGCCGCATGTTACAGGGGTCATGTGTTTCAGTTCATGGTGTTAATGTTTCTACTTACAGGGCACTTGGGTTGATGGGCACAGGGTTGATGCTGGCTGGACACCAGGCACCCACCAAAGCTACTCTATCAGTCCTCTTTGCAACTGGGCAGGGGAGAGAAAATATAAGAAAATTTTCATTACTTAAGATAAGGGCTGGGAGAGATCACTCGCCAAATACTTTCACGGACAAAACAGACTCAAATTTGAGATATTAATTTAATTTGTTACTAAAAGTCTGAGCACGATTATGAGAAGTAAAATAAATCTTAAAACCAGATTTCCCTCACCCTTCCCCCTTCCCAGTTCTACCTTCCCTCCTCCAGCAGCGCAGGGAGATGGGGAATGGGGGTAATGGTCAGTTCATCACAGGATTTTTCCACCACTGCTCAGGGAGAAGAGTCCTTCTCCTGCTCTAGTGTGGGTTTCCTCCCACGGGAGACAATTTTCCACAAATTTCTCCAACATGAGTCCATCCCATGGGCAATTGTCCACAAACTGCTGTAAAGTGGGTCAGTCTTCCACTGGGTACAGTCGTTCAAGGACAGGCTGCTCCAGCGTGGGTCCCCAACAGGGTCACAAGCGCTACCAGGAAACCTGCTCCAGTGTGGACTCCTCTCTTCATGGTTCTACAGGTCCCTTCCAGAAGCCTGTTTCCATGGGTTCACAGCCCTCTCTCAGGCATCTTCCTGTTCTGCCATGGGTCTCCTCTATAGACTGTGGGTTGATCTCTGCATCCCAGTGTTCCTCCATGGGCTGCAGGGGCACAGCTGCTTCACCATGGACTGCACCATGGGCCAGGTTATTTCAGCTGCTATGCCTGAGACACCTCCTCCTCCTTCTTCTCCATGGACCTTGTTGTCTGCAGAGTTGTTCCTCTCCCATATTCTCACCCTGCTCTTCTCTGGCTGCAATTGCATCTGTGCAATTACTTCTTTTTCCTTCTTAAATATGTTATTGCAGAGGTGTTACCATTTCTAACTGGCCAACACTTGGCCAGTGGCACATCCATCTTGGAGCTGCCTGGCATTGGCTCTGCTGGACATAGAGGAAGCTTCTGGTAGCTTCTCACAGAAGCGTCCCTTGTAGCCCCCCAGTATCAAAACGTGGTGTAGCGGGTTCAGTTTGTAACCAGGTGGAAACACCAATTAGAGTGTAGTGGTTTTGTCCAAATACTCATTACTTACTTATTTACCTTCTGTGAGATAAGAATTAGGAAAAAGCAAAGCAAGCAGGCACAATACTTAAAAGAATATAAAGAAGTTTATTAACAGACCTAAAAGAAAGAAAAAGTCAGACTAAACCTTCAGAACACTTCTCCTCCCCGCACCTTTCTCCCTTCTACCATTGACAATGTAAAAAGACAACCCTTGAGATTTTCAGTCAGTTTGCCACTTCTATAATAACCTTTTTTCCAGTTCACTTAGGGAGAGGAGTCTCTCTTGCTCATGCCATGGAGACATCTTCACAAGAATTGCTCTCATGGCTTCAATGTCACAACAAGACAGCCGCCCAGGTTGGTTCTCTGCTCATATGTGAAAGTCCCTTCCCCCTACTTACAGCTCTCCCCACAACTGCTTTTGAGGGTCCAATCTTGAGCTACTGGGGTACCATTTTAAGGATGAGCCGTTCAGAAGCAAAGGTTCTCTTCACCTATCTCTGGGAGCATCTTCATCTCTAGGAACAGAGGTCTTCTCCTTCCCTGGGAGCAAGAATCCTCATCACTTCCATCTCTCCCTGTTCAAACTTCTCATCAACTTACAGCTACTTCAACATTTGCTCATTTCAGCACAGGTACTTTTGCTCACAATTACAGTCATTTGCTTATTTCAGCACAGGTACTTTTGCTCCCAAATACAATTTGAATACTTCACCCCCCATGCTTTCATGAAATTACAACAGGTACTCTGATGTACGCTCCATCACCATAGCATTACAACAGAATTTCAGCTTCTAAGCATCTCCTCTTTCTCCTCCCTCAGGGTTTCAGCTCTTCCTTCTTTACTGACTTTGGTGTCTCTCTGGTGCTCTCTTAACTTGCTATCACCTTACCCTCTTCTTCTGACTCGGGAGAGGATTGATGTCTGCAGGCTTCATCTGTTCTGGAGGAAACTTACAGCACTGAAAGGGTTAATCTCACCCGGCCCCACAGCTGGAATTTGCTTATCGCTGTTGGTCACATGAGCTTTGCCAGGCATCGCCTCAGACGAATCTTCAGCTGGAGTGGGGGGGGGTGTGGAGCTGCCTGCAGGTAACAGGGCTGTGGAGGGGGAAACTGTGGACGGAACAGGGCCACACAGCTCCAGGATGGCTGTGTCCCGGCCCGGCCTAGGGCACGCAGGGCCCAGCCTGGCCCAGCTGGGCCGCACGCACCCCCCCCAGTTACCTCTCCCAAGGCCGGAAGAAAGAGAGAGCTTTCCCAGGGTTTGTTCATTCTTAAATGTGGATCACAGAGGCATGTCAAGCTCCTTAAGTGGCTTAAAAAGTTGCCAATATTCAAACTAGCCAGTTGATAGGTTCAGTCAGGTCATAGAGGAAGCTGTAAGCACCTCTTTGCAGGAGGATCAGTTCTGTAGCTATGCTAACCCATGACATGTGGCCACACGAACTAATATCACAAAAAATACAGGACTAAATATTGGGATCCTGTAACAGTTATTCTTCGGTCATCGTTCAGACTTGTTCTTGTAGAAGCCTTTAGCAGCATTCATTGCCCTGAGTTAAAACCCAGTTCCAACAAAATTCAACAGCCATGATGTATCTTTACTTTCAAGCACTAATGTGAGGCTGTGCTTAAGTTAAAGTACACTAAAGGCAAATGGGAAAAACAAACACATGTAGCCTAATAGTAAGCCAGGCATTGTTTAAAATTGTGCCTTCCGACTCTGCAAATATTTACTGACAAGAATGAATCTTTATCAGACAATAATTGAAATCTTGTTGCTGTTACATCTCTGTCGCGGAAGTAACTGCAATGAAGTCATATGAGTGTATTTGAACGAAATACATGGACAGTTGTCTGTCTGAGCACCTCTGTATAATTGCAGTGTTTAGGTGTCACAAATTATATGTCTTCTGAACTAATAAACAATATAATTTATACTGGATTCAAAAATGCAAGAAACAAAAGCTCATACAAACTCTCAACTTCTCAAAAGTTAGGAATACAGATTGGTATACGACTAAATAAATTGTATGAAATCATGCAGCTTTCAGACTTAAAAATTTAAAGAAAAAAGGAAATTATTAAAAATATGTGAATTTCATAAACTAAGCACACCTAGCAGCATCCTTGTGCTTATCTCTCCTGATAAGTAGAAAGTTCAGCAACGGTTCATCATGTTTTGCTATGTTTAATGTGATTTATTCATTGTCATCTCCTAGGAATATGTCTTTGTGACTAAGTCGATACCATGTTCAGGTCAGAGACATGAAAAACTTCCTATATTTGAAGTATTAAACATACAAGTATTACCAGCTGCCATTGCAAAGTTGCCATGCTGATTACACTTGAGCAAGAAAAAACAATGACAATAAAGTGATTTCCTGTCTTTTAAAATATGTTTCACAACTTCAAAATGGCAATATTTACTTCTAGGAGATTGTGTTTCCTCCTTTAATATTATAATCTTCAACTGCATCTTTGTACTTCTTGATAAAGGTGGGTTTTTTTCGCAAATGTTTATTATTTTAATGTGAGAAAATTTACTCTTTTTAATATATCCCTCCATCCGCCCTCTTTGTGTAGGACATATTTGCATCTTTAAAACTGCAACTTTTCTCAGAACCGAGAATTTGACATTAGAAGGTTGGTCTATTAATTTTCATGTCACTGATACAGACTTATTTCAGCCCTCTTCCCCTGTAATTTGTATCCCTAGTGTGAACTACAGTGCCAGTAATGCAGTAGAAAGCGCTAAGTACATTTGAGCTTGTGCAGAATTCATGTTATAAAGATGATAAGACCCTCCAAGGGAATAATTGCCTCACTACAGGGAGTGCAAATTGTTTGGCAACTGGTCTTTGTGTTGTCCTTTCTTTCTTGCAACTGGTTGACATCAGTACATATTAACAGCAAAGCTGATCAGCTGCAGAGCCAACAGATTCATAGATATTCGTTTTTTTTCCTAAAGATATTTATAGCAAAAGAATTGAATAGCTCACAGAGTGCTAATGAGATATAGAGCATTTGCACTTAAGCACTCCATGTAAATTCTAATCTAGGTTTTAGGGACATGTTTAGAGTATTTCTTGACACGTCTATTATTTCAGTGAGTGTTTTTCTCATAATCAACTGTATTAAAATAATGCATCAGAACAACACACTACAATCCTTGAAATATATTTGGGAAACTATAAGCAACTTCTTACCAAAAAATAATAATTTATGAAATAAAAACACAGAAAACAAAATTAGAGGAGAGGAGAGAAGAGGGTACAACCTGTTGACTGTCCCTGACTGTGTTATTGATGGTATTAAAGCAATGGCAGCTCAATGACTCCTGCAATAAGATTATCTTCTGTAACCTTTTAAAGTCCTATTGTCCTACTTACAATTTGACTTGATAAATCAACTTATGGTTTAATTGAAAATACTTATAAGCATTGTAAATAATGTGTATATGCATGTAGAAATGTGTGTGTTTAGTGACCTCTGAATATGAAGAAAATTGTACTCTTCCAAAACACATCATAGTTTTTTTAAAATCTCTTCACTTCACTGAAACATAGTTCATTTCTACCAAAAAACCTCCTGCAATTGTTTCATACTGATAGACTTCTACCAAGACATAAATTTCACTGAAAATATCTACTTTTAAGACTGTTGTCTTGCAACAAGACCGAACCTGAAATTTAAGTGAAAAATTATATGAAAGATATAATCCTCTTTGATTTTTCATTGCCTGTCATATGAAGATGTTTATGATGTGCACCCTCAAATGGGTACATCAATTCTGTAAACACAAAGTAAGTGTTATGCCACCACATGAGATGAATGGATAATATCCCACTCTACTAGCACAGTTAAATCTCAATGAAGTGCAGTTCCTTTACCCTAGCTTATGAATAGACCTCAGGAACAGAAATCTGGAATCTACCCCTTACTGTGAGCACCTACCAAAGGTGTCTCTGTGCAGAAGAAAAGAAGATTGAATCAGGGTTTAATCAACAACTGTTTTTCTGACAAGATATATTATTTTATTGCTGATTTGATAATAATTTAAGCTAGCAATTCAGGAAGTATTTTCAGCTAATGATATACTAATTCACAGGAAACTGCAGGATAGTATAAGTATTAAAAGAAAGAAAAAATTTGTGTTGATTTAATTTAACCAGACATTTGAGTACCTGAGATTTTAGTTTCCAAAAGCATGGAGTTTGAATCAACATCTAGTTTCTTCCAGTTCTCCTGCTATTGTCCAGTTATACCCCTTACCAGGAGACACCAGTACCTTCAACTTCTGTCTGCAGAAGAGCTGCTTTTGTAGATTATCTGTCTGCATTGAAACCCATAAAAACCTAACCAAAACCAAAACCCAGACAGACTGGATATTGCTAGATATTGAGATGTGTAAATGATGAGTGATCTGATCATTACAGCGTTTATCACTGTAATGATAAGGAAGGAAGGAAGGAAGGAAGGAAGGAAGGAAGGAAGGAAGGAAGGAAGGAAGGAAGGAAGGAAGGAAGGAATTCGGAAGGAAGGAA
>NW_024581643.1:0-111525 GCF_017639235.1 Corvus kubaryi
GGGGGGGTGGCCGGGCCCGCGGGGCGGCTGCGGCTCCGCGGAGGGGCCGGTGCGGCACGGGGGCCCCTCCCCGGGCCGTGGAACGGCCCCCACGGGCCGCGGCCGGTCCCGACCGGCACCTCGGGGCTGCCGCGGCCTGAGCGGGGCCGGGCCGTCCGTCTTTGCCCGGGATGCGGTGGTAAAAGTTTCCCGATGGAGCAGTCGGTGACCGGGAGGGCCCCGCGGCCATGGCAGCGCCCGGCACCGCACGACAGGGACGCGGGACCTGCAGTCCGGCGCTACCGAGGTCCGGCGTGTGGCACGGCCGGTGTCCGGCTCTCGGTGCGCTGGCGGGTTGCGGGCGGCAGACACGCTCCGTGCCCGCGGGGACAGCCGGGGACGAGCGGACGGCCGCACGGAGCACCCTCCGCGCCGGGTCCCGGCACCCGGAGCGTACGGGGCGGTCATGGCTCGAGGCCGGAGCCAGCCCCTCGGAGAGCTCCGTGCTGGCCTCCTTCCTTGGGTACCGCATCTCCGAGCCTTGAATTTCACCGAATTCGGCTCTGGCGGAGGCCCCCGGTGGAGGTTTTGTCGTGCGGTGGCCCAGGAGCCCCTCGGACGGGGCCTGGCCGTGGGGAAGGGGTGAACGTGCTGCCCGAGGGTGCCTCCCATACCTGTGGGAGAGGAGGGTGAGACCCGCAGCAGCCTCAGAGAATAAACGCTGGTGACTCACTACGGCTGAGGGAGAGCCCCGTGGGCTTTCGGGGCTCGAGACCCCGCTATGTCAGGGCGCTGCTGGGTGGTGACTGGGAGCTGGCCGTGCTCCTCAGGCGGAGCTTTTCCTTGCGGGAGTGGGAGGAAGAGATTTTTTCCCTTTGGAAAGAGCAAAATGCCCATTCCTTAGCTGGATGATGGGTTGCAAGAGGGGATTCTCTTTGCCGGGCCTGGCCGTCCTTTGTCCTGGCCTTCCCATTCCTTGACAGAAGGGGTCCTGCCTGGTGCTCCCGAACAGCCCTGGGCTCCATCCTGGAGAGTGCTGCTGCCCCACGGCTACAGTGTGAGCAGCTCCAGCTTTTTGCCCGGCTGCGGGATCGTTAAGTGCCGTTCTTCACCTCCTCCCCAGCCTCTCCTGCTCCACTGAAGAAGCAGAAGGACTGAGTGCACTGAGGTGCTCAGCCTGGAGCTGAAGCATCATTCAGGGAGCCTCTCAGGCTAGCGCCCTGCTCAGTCAGCCACACAAGTCAGTCCTGTCACATTTTCTATTTAAATGCCACGACTGAGGTGAAGTTTAAATAAGCCGTGTATTTAAGCAGAAAAAAAAGTTTCGTCTTGTGTTGGTACCTGCTCTAAAGCGAGAGCTTCCATCTTCTGTGTGCTCTGTGTGTCTGGAAGCTGCTAAGTGGGAAATTTGATGTCAGGAAGCGCCTTCAGTCTTTGAAGACATAATCTGTGAGTGCTCAGCTCTGAACATGACAGCAGTTCAGCAGGACAGTGGCAATAGATCGGTTTTTGTGAACATCAGGACTTGAATAGGCGGAAGTTTGGGTGCACGTCAGAATATCTGTGGCTGTAGGGCTCCTTATCCTCCGATGGCACTGATTCCCACTCCATGCCCACATCTTTTTGCTCGTGCGGTATTTTTATCGTGTGGTTTATTTTTGTCATGACTGCCTTGTGCTCCCGAGTAACACAAGACGACTGACTGCCTTACGGAGTTCAGCACTGGCTTCTGGGTGAGGGGTGTTCCCCCCCCACTGCTGAATAGGAAACTGCTGTTTGTAGGGCAGCCCTTTTCCCTCTTTTCCTGTGGCAGACCTCGTGCCTCCCATGGCTGATGGATCTCTGAGTGCCTGGTTATTCTGACAGGTAACCAGCTCCTCGTTCTTGCTGCGGGCTGCTCTGTAATTGAAACACCTCCTCGGGATATACAGAATAAAGGATGGCCAAGCTTGAAAGCACAGTTGCAGACTTGTCCTGGCTTGTTGTTTGTCTCAGGATTTCTGCCTTGTGGTCCTTGCAGTGTGTTCTGGTTGTGGCAGCATCTCTGAGAGGGGAAGAAATGAGCAGCAAGGGCTGGGAACGCAGCTTGTGCTGCTTCCTTTTGATAGATCAGACTTCTGGTAGGCTGCTGGGCTTCATTAATCATATTTAAGTTTCTGTCACTAACTTTTAATTAAAAGCATAGTTGGTACCACTTTAATGAACGTACAGATGTTAGCCATCTTCATGCATAAAAATGCTTTTTAATTCCCTTACTATTCCCTTTATGGCCCTTAGATGCTTTTGTTGCCATCTAAACCGTGTACAGTAGCAGCTGTTTATCTTCTTAATAAAACTTTTTCTTGCGTCTGTGTTCGGGAAACAATAATGGTTTGAGTAAGCAATTCCCTGGTATCCTTTAACAATGTTTTTTTAAGGAACTTGGCAGAAAGGGTCAGAAGTGCTGCCTAAATAGTGAACTCCAAGGCTCTTGCTGGCTGTAGCTCTGAGCCTAATGTAAGTCACCTGAAATTGTTGGCTGTTCTCAGGCTTATGTGAGGTGATGAAGAAAGTAAGAAACCCTCGGTGTATGACTTTTGATTCTGATGAGCTTAATGAGGATCTTTTCCCCAAATGACAACTTCTTATTAAAATATCTTTTCTATTTTGGGTTTGCTGCTGATGGTGTGTGTCAATGCTTTGTCGCTTGTTGTGCATCTAACAGCCCGAGCATTTATTGTGATTTACCATCTGGCACGTGGGTGTTTTATCTAACTTCTCATTTTACTTGACAGCAACCAGTTTGGAAAGACCTTGTCCTGATTTTTTTTTTCCCCCCTAATAGAAATTCTCAAAACTTAAAACTGACAATGGGGCTAAAAGGTTTTGAATTTAAATAATTAGTCTCTTTTTATTCACAAATTGTTACTGCTTCTGCGAGCTGGCCAAAGACAGAAGCAGCACATCCTTCAAGTGAGCTAATTTAAAGAAGGTTCCTCCAATTAGTTCTAAGGAGCGTTTATCTCCCCTCTGCATTCAAATAAAACTCTTGTCATTCAGTTGCTGTCTTGGCAGCCTGAGTAGAAGGCTTCGGAAAATGGCAAGTGAAAGCTGATGCTCACTCCTGAGTACAGTTTGACTCATGCCTTTCATGCATATTCACCATAATGTCCTGTTCCAGGACCAGCAGGATCCCTCGAGAAACATTTTTTCTTTTAAGGTGTTTTGTTTTATTAGAGACTCAGATAAGAGGAGAGGCTAGAAACAGGCATCAATGTGTCTCTTTGCTTTATTTTAATTTTCTTAGAAGGAAAAAGCAACATCTAAACCCCATGGTTTTCTTAACAGCCAATTTCTCTAAATGGTGAAGATGCCTTCTCATTTAATTTTAAAACTGGCTGACGTAGGGTGTGATGCAATTAATATTTGTTTATCTCCCCAAATTGGTAAAATATGCCTAAATTTAATTTTGAGCCCGAAAGCATTTTATAAACAAAAATGTTCCGTAGTTTTCAGTGTGAATGGAAATGGAATAATTAAGGGAAGGGGGGGAGGGAATAAATAAAACACTTTTTATTTATAACTTTATTTCCTGGGTGTTGGAGGAAATCCAAGTGCCACAAGATTGTACTGGGGCAGAGTCTGTCTGAGTTCACCCACAAGCTGAAAGGGAATGTGGCTTCTCTAATTGCGGTGTCCGTGCCAAGAGTCCAAGGAAATTTTAAATGAACAAAGTAATGGATGATGTTTGGATGTTCTTAATGTAAGAAGAAAACAATCTAGCCTGGGGCTGGGCCAGATCCTGTCACTACAGGGAGTTCTAATCAGCACGAAGCCAAGTCAATAGGCAGAGCTCCTGAAGTCCAGCTTGTGCATTTTCCATAGGGTTTGCTGGTGTGACTGGATGGTGATTTTAATTTTTTTTTAATTAAAAAAATACCTCTTAGAAGCTCACAGCGAAATGCTTCAGTAAATTCCACTGGAGAACTAAGATACCAGTTGGAAAAAGGTATCTTTCATTTTGAAGGGGGGAAGGGAGAGGTCCAGGGGACCTCCTGAGGGATGGCAGGATCTGGAGACAGAGCTGCTTCCCCTTCCTGCAGCTCTTCCTGAGTGTGTGACACAGGGTCAGGCTTCAGAGGGGAGAAGAAGTGAGACGTTACTCAGGCAAATGGAAATAAATAGTTATTGGGCAAATCTGAGTGCAGGGAAGAAATCCAGTTGGCACAGGGCTAAAACCTGCCCTGGGGAGCTTGGCCACACCTGAGCTGATCCCAGCAAGGAGGTGCTGGCTTTACAGGGAGAGACCATGCAGGAGGGAAATTGGGAGGGAAAACAGCATCTTCCTGCCTCCCTGTGCTGTGGATGGTGAGGAGGATGAGCAGGACCCTTGGGTTTGGTGCCTGGGTCAGTGAAGGGTGGGGGCCTGGCAGGGCTGCGGGAGCGGCAGTGCCGAGGTCATTGTCCCGGTGGCCCTAGACCTGGCGCTCCCTAGAACATGCCAGCTCCCTGAGTGTGCCCAGGGTGCCACCAAGGGCAGGACAAAGCAAACACCTTGGCTGAGGGAGGAGTGCTGATAGGAGCAGGGGTACCCACGGCAGAGTCTGGGTCTCCCAAGAGCAGCACAGGCTGATCTTTGGCTTCTCCTGACCCAGGTGGTGCTTTAGAACTCCAAAGTAGATTTTTTTTTTTCTTTCTTTCTTCTGGCTTTAAAACCAGAAAATCTTGCTCAGGCAGATTTGAAGACCTACAACATCCAGAAATCTGCACCCCAGTGGACTTGGAGTTGTTTTCCCACAAAAATAACCCAAGCCTGAGCACTGAGTACCTTGGATAGGGAGGACTCTGCACAGCTTTTACAGTCCTGGCTTTGTGTATTTGGACAGCTGAGGTTGGTGAGTGCTGAGATGTTGTGGGTGGGAACCTTCAAACTCTCCTTGGCAGGAAAACAGGTGGGATTAGGTAAGTTGGAGAGAGTCCCTCGATGTGATGAGGAAAAGTGATTTGCCAGTCATGGTTTTCTTTAAACAGCTCAGTCTCCAGTCAGGGACCAGATACTGGGATTTCTACTCAGGGGTTTTCCACCAGTTTCTATGGTCTCATCATGGTGGGGGGGGGAACTGAGATCCAGAAAATCCAGTAGTGGAACAGAGGTGGTTTGCTGTGGGCTGGGAAGGCACATCTGGTTGTTGAAGTAAACTCTGAGGACTTGGGGAAGAAAATAGTGAATGAACTGCTGAAAGATCCGTAATTCATCACTGAACAGGGATTCCTGTAATGGACAGGGAAGTTAACTCTGATTTGTTTGGATTGCTGGCACTTATATAACGATCAGGGAGCTTCAGGATACTAATTCAGGCTTAACCCTCAGAGCAGTGACCTGGGAAGGCATTTTAATGGCACGATAACCAATTTGGAGGGTGGGAGTGTTTAATCACATCAGCGTGCTGAGGTATCTGGGCACTGCAGGGGCGAGGCCGCCTTATCTCTGGCTCCAAAGAAGTTTGGTATTTGCATGACTTAACTCTGGATGTGTAGAGAGGCCTTAATTCCATTATGTGCTGCAGAAGGTTATGGAAGGATTTCAGGTTTTTCTAGAACAGCTGTGGTAAACAGCAGTTCAGCTTCAGCTGTGTTTTGTACAGGTACTCATAAGGAGTTGGGTTTGGATCCCTTTGGGCGTCTTTTCTGATGATTTGGGTTGGAGTCAGAGTTATCCATAGCAAAACCTGGAGGGCTGTGGGCATTTCTGAAGAGGTAAAAAAGTAGTGGACTGCCATCAGCCACTACATGTTTGGAAGGAACAGCAAAACAATTTCACATATGCACTTATAGATAAACGTGGTGTAAGTATGTTTTATTACATCAGAGGACAATTCAATGGAAATAATTTCACTTGTGATTGTAAGTTACTTCAAGAGCAATACCATAACTTAAATAACCTTCTAAAGGTACAAACACGGTAGAATCACTTTCTCTATGTGGGTGGCTTACCTATTTTAATGTTGCTTTTTTTTTTAAGAAGGAAATAGAGATTTTATATTTATCATATCAGATGAAATTGAAATCTAAATATTTACATCTTTTCACTGGATCTGAGGTTGAGCACCAGCTGTAGGCGTTGCCAAGCTGTTTAGTTGTCTCCTCCACAGAGCAGGTTGATTTCTCCAGGGTGGCGGAGAGATGGAGCCTCGCGTTTCTGGCTCTTACTTTCTAGCTCTTCTCTGCATCTGGAAATCCTTCTCTCTGTGGGCTCTGTGACCTGGCCTCACGTTCAGAGGGTGTTCGAGCCTAAACATGCTGAAAGCTAAGCATGTGTTGTCTCGACCAGAATGCAGAATAAACTGCAAGCTGTGAAACTGGAGGGGGAGTTTGGGATATGAGGATGTAAATAACTCGGAGATATCTGGTGGAAAAGAGCAGGAGGGGGAGGAAGGCCTCTCGCTTGCTTTTTCTCTGCCATCCCATCTCCATTCTCTGTGCTCTTCACAAACAAAGGTGGAGGAGGATTGCTTCTGTCTTAAACAGAGGTAAACCAGGAGCAGATGTAGGAAATGTTGCAGGCACAATTCAGCAGAAGAGACACTAAAATTCCTGAGTTTTCTGTCTCCAGTTTTGCTTTGCTTTTCTTGTTGTGCTGTTAATTACTTGAGCAGGCTTAACATGGGGCTTTTAGGCTTCTGATCCACCAAAGTGAACTGATGGAGAAGAGCACACAGCCTGTTTTGTTCTCCCTCTTGTTTTTAAGGATCATTTATCCAGACTCATTGGGGCTCATTGTTTGTCTAACCTGTAACTGGATTGTAAAACATTTGTTTGTAAAACATTGTTCTGTGTTTTAACTTCAACAAACAGTAAATATCTTCCATCAGATACCCTCAGACATGTGTTTAGCCTGGGCACAACTGTTTCTATTGGGACTAAAAAAATTTTAATGCTCTCTTTTGCTTACATTTAATGCCTATAAATAAGTTTTTCAGAAGGGCACCTTTGTCTGACATGTTGCCACTGTGAGAAGAAAGAGCATATTTGGACAAGCCTGGTTGAAGAATTAAACTTTCTAGTTCAGCTTGTCTGTATTGCCCTGGCTTCTCAGTTTTCATTTATCCTTTTGTTTACAGCAGGGAGAGATGGTTTGACTTGCCTTGCTGGGGGTGGGCACTTTGGTATCTTTAGGTCAGATTTTCTACATCATGTCTGCCAAACATCTGGGCAGAAAGGATGGAGAGGAGGGAGCCTTCTGTCCTCCTGTTCCTTCATACAGGTGCCCCAGGAGAAAAAGGAGCTTGACATAAAGGGGAGATTTATTTCACTGTCTAATGGAGCATCTGTATTATCAAAGGCAGATATGTCAGAGCACTTTCCCCCCTCCCTGCTCTGTCTTTTGTTGTTTGAATGTCATTTTGCTGATAGAACTTGTGTTGTATTCCTTGTTATCAAAGTAGAACTGAAAAAAGAGAGGTGTTGCTTTGTCTTAAATGTTGTTACCAAAATCATCAGCTAAACCATGTTGAGTGACTATTTTAATTCCTGGTTTAAGGACTGAGTACAATTTGGCTTTCAGACCTCCCATTCTTCTTAAATCAAGTTTATGGTAGCAGCAGCCATGAGTGTCAGCTTCTGATTATAAACAGGTTTGGAGCCACTAAAAAACTCCTTGAAATCAGTTTGACAACTGTTTGAGAGCCACCTTATTAATATTTGCAGCAAGTACCCTGCTGAGGTCTCTTGCAGCAGCCTTGTAGATCTTGTAGATGTTAGTCTTTCCTGCATATTTTATTTTAACTTGCTCTTAAGCTTCCTAGAAGAATGCACATGGATAAGCTTTCCAAAGGTGCTTTAAAATTCATTTTTACATGGAAACCTGGGCTCAGCAAGATGAGAATTGAGAGGAAACTGGTTGTGCTGTGCTGGGGGGGTGCAGTACCTTGGTGCTCAGAGCACCTTGCAGGGAGGTGCTTTTTGCTTTTGTTTGGGTTTTCTTGAGGCTAAATGCCAATTTCTCCCCACAGTTTCTGGCTCCAGGGGAGTGGAGGGTGCAGCAAATCCATCACCACAGGAGACAGTGGGATGGGCTGTGGGGTGTCGGGGTGCACAGGCTCAGGTGGGAGAGGGGAAGGGAGGTTGGCTGGTGCTGGGTTTTCTTCCTGCAGCCTGTGACAGCCCCTGGTCTGAACCACCAGGCTTGGAAAACCTGAGCAGTTCCTAAAGCAGCATCACCCCAGGCTTGTGCTGCGTGCCCAGGGCCCTGCACTGCAGGGATCAAGGGATATTCCATCGGGAGGTGGGAAAAACAACCCTTGCAGCCTTTTTTTCTCCGTGCCTGGCAGCGGTAGCAGAGTGAGGGACATATTTCCATTTGACTCATCCGTTGTTGAAATGGTGACACCCTTGAGTCACATCAAAAACGAGACCCTGTAGCTGAATTGGCACATCACGGAGCAGGTGTTTGCTGGGGTTTTTGGGGGTTTGTCCTTGTTAGGAAAATTATTTTCCTGTTCCCCGAGATGGCATGAAATTGATTAATGGTGTTGCTGATGTCCTGGGTTAAAAATAACAGGGAAATGTGATTCAAGTGGAATGTTGGAAGTTAGCTGTCAAGATAACCTGCTTGAAATAGTTGTAAAGGCCTAAAAAATAAAATAAAATAATAAAAAAGAAGAGTGCCCAGTAGCCAGATGGTTGGAAGAGAACACCCCACGATCAATGAGGCAATACGTAAATATTTTCGATCATTACCACAGTACTGCTGTGTTGACATTGAAATTCAGAGTGTTATTCTGTGGGACTCCTCATTGATCAGCAGATGAGCTCTGATAAAACAGAGGATGAAAGCACAATACCGAGCATTATTATGGATTGTGGATTTCATTGACAAGGACAGGCTTCCATCAAGGGCTAGGAATGGATTTCAAACGCTCTTTAAGCATGTTACTGAGCCACTGTGTTCCTTCCCTGGCTGTCAGCTACCAATTAAATGGTGTTTTATTTCTTGAGCTGCTTTATTTAAGGTGAAATACTGCATAATTGACTAATTTTTCTGTGCTAATTGCCACATTTATACGGGAAGGGGCAAGGTGGAAGCTGACATAGAGTTCTCTGCTTGAAATATACCTGGCTAGAAACGACTGGAAAATACTACCAATCAAACAGAGGAATTAAAATAATTTTTTTTCAAAAAAAAAATCCCCCTGAAGGCTGGTTGTAGAGACCCTGTCTGGCTGAGTCACTTAGAAACCTTCCTGGGGTGATAGCATTCTCATGCATAAAACATGAAGTGCCTTTGGCATACACAGGTGCTGAACCCACCCAGAAGCTCTTTCTTTTTTTTTTTCCTTTTTTTTTTTCCTTCTCTCTTTCCCTCCTCCACTTTTGTGCTCCTGGAGAAAAAAAATCCTGTGGGTTTTACTGCTCTCAGAGGGGAGTCTGAAGCTTGACACTAGATAGACTCTTTTGAAAGCTGCTTTTTAAGATCTGCCCACCCCAAAGCAATCCCAGTGTGGAGCAAGTGCTGCTGGTGGTGGTTCCTGGGATCCCACCCTGGGGGCAGGAGGTCAGTCACCCTGGTTTGGGAAGGTGGTGTGTGTGGGGAGCAGGTTGCCACCTTTGTGTGATATTAAATGTGGCTCTTCTGTTTTACATAGATTGGTGTGAGGTTCCTAAAAATCTTGTAAGGGTGCATACAGTGTGCAGGGTTTGGGGTTTTCTTAATATTTTTTTCTTGCAGTTGATCAGAGCAATGGGTTGTAACACTTCTCATTTCATATGAGGGAATAAAGACTTTTTTAGGAAAGGATTAATGACTTCTAAGGAAGGAGGGAGAGGGCTTTGCAAATGAAAAGCTCATTATAGCTACAGCAGGGTCCAGAGCCCAGGCAGCTTCTGGAAGCATTGTGCTGTTTGTTTTCCCTCCCTTTCCCTTGGGTCTGGCTGCTTACAGTGAGGCCAGGACCTTGTGCTCCTTTGGGAACGTAACCCCGGGCCACTTGGAGGGTCCAGATGCTACAAACATCAGAGAGGGAAAAATGGTCTCAGTGCCTTTCCAGGCTGCTCGTATTTTCCAGTTAACTGCTGCATTTCTCTTGCATGTTGATTAATTTCCTGGCACATCCTGGAGCCTGTTCCTCCAATTAGAGTTCTTCAGGATTTTGCATTTATTTCCCTGTGGTTTGTTGATTTTTACTTACATCCCCTAAGTGATTTAGGGTGGCTGATAGGAGAACAGAAACCACCTTTTCTGAGGATAAAGGGCTCTGGAGACTATCTGTGGTCTGAAACTGATGCTCCCAAACCATGGGCATGTGGTATTTGACCACAGCTGACACTTGGTAGGGCTTAGAATTTATTCCTGTAGATTGGGCAAGAGCAGGAGGCTGAGCTAGATCAGCTGTGGTGGTCTTGGGGAACAGTTTTGCTGGTTCATTTCTCCCTGTAAGACAGTGCTGTCAGTGCCTCTGCCTTTGCAGTGGCCTTTTTATTGCCTGTCTTTGGCAGGGCTCTGTTCCCCGACACCGATGAGTTGTGGTCTGGGGTTGTCACCAGGTGTGTTTGTCCAGGTAATGGTGAGGTGGGAGCTCTGCCCGTCCCACCAGTATAAAGTGATTTAGTGTGGTGGTGCCTCTTGGAAGGACTGGAAAGTGAAGTTGAGCAGAGAAGCCTTCAGAAGCCAGCAGAAAGCATCTTATAATTAATTAAACATCCTCCATGGAAAGGTAAATGCCAGTTCTGTTAGTGCAATGTGGTGTTTTCAACATTGGTGCTAAAACTGAGCCTTGTGGCACCTCTGCCTCTTTGCAAAAGGTATTTACATGTGAATCTGTCTATTAATAGCTGTGGTCTGCTTTCCCATGCCTTGGGTGCTGCTGAGCTGTCGTGCTGCTCCAGAACCAAACGTGGTCTTTGATTCGGTTCTGAGCTGCTCCAGTGCCCAGAGGCTTCCCTGGGGAGATGCTTCCCTGAAAGCCTTTCAAGGAAGGGAGGGAGTCTGTAATGTTCTTCTTTGCAAATCACCCATAATAAAAATGCTGTTGTAGCCTTTTGGGAGCTCTTGCATTAACTCACATTTCTGTGTTTTTGTTGCATTGCTTTTTCCTGGTGGTTTGGATAAATGTGCCCCTTGTTTAACAATGCTGAGTCCTCCCACACTTTGGGAGTTTAATTTTAAAGCAGAAGCAGTTTTAACTGTGTATTTGATTTCCACTTAGCACAAAATGTTTCTGAAATGCAGACAGGGTTAATGATTATAGAAGAGGCTGAAAACCTGACAATTTTTAAGTTTAAATTTTGCCTTGGTAATCTGTTCTCACACCTAAAAATAAGTAAATTAAGAATAGCATCAGCGAGGCCTCTGCAAACTGCAGTGACTTTAAAAAGTGATGACTTGGGAATACAGTAAAGGTGAATTGTTTATGATTATTCCAGAAAACAAGCTTTATAAATGTCATAATGTCCTAGGCTACATTAATTATCTATTACTTTTAGTGTTTGCTGCAAAGAAAATGCCAGTGTTTCTGTTTTCCCAGAGGCAATACTTTCAGTTTCTCTTGTACAGAAATGTTTTTGCTTTTAATCACTTCTGATTGCAGTACCATTAACAAATGTGGAGAGAACTCAGTTCTTCTGTTTGGCACAATTGCTACAGACCTACTGTCACTGAGAATAG
This sequence comes from Corvus kubaryi, assembly GCF_017639235.1. Taxonomy (NCBI): domain Eukaryota; kingdom Metazoa; phylum Chordata; class Aves; order Passeriformes; family Corvidae; genus Corvus; species Corvus kubaryi. The sequence continues at coordinate 11,621 of NW_024581643.1, forward strand.
GAACTTTTGTCATCCTTCCCCAATCTACAACACGGGGAAAAAACCCAACCCCGCAACAAAAAAGAATAAAAGAGGTAGGAAGATAGATTTTTCTTAACTGAAGGAGGCTTTGTGGTTGCCCTTCCAGGTTTGCAGGTACCCTGGGGGGCTTTGAGATTGGCCTCACCTAAACACTGAAACCTTTTGAACCCCTGGGTCCAGGCTCTGCTAATTCTGAGAACTGTTTCCTGCTCAGCCAAGCCAACCAGCCAGAGCAGGGCCCTGCTCTGACTCAATTTTTTACAATTTATTTACCGAAGTGTGGGTTGTAGTGCATGGTTCTTTTGGGAGGATGTTGTCTGGCATATCCAGCATCTAGAGACACTTGTCTTGCTTGTGGAAAATTGAGAAAGAGTGGATGTGGACAAATCCCAATGTGCTTGAGGAATGAATTACAGTATAACATGTAAAAATTGGTAAGGCTCAATCAGATTGGATGTGTATTGAGTTAAAAACTACATAGCTATAATGAATAATTTTAAAAGAGAAAGGTAATGTGACAGTTCTTGTTTACTTGTAAATCCTAATGGTGGAATGGCTAAAAGGACAAATGAAATGCTTGCTTTCATGAAAAGGCATTTAAAAATTCAAAGGCAAAGCAAGATTAAAATGTTATATTTAAATATATTTCCATCATACAGATTTGAATAGTTGCTTTAGAGAGAAGGTCCTTTGGGCTTTGCATCACTGTATTGTATATAACATTAGGGGAAGAAACATTTTACATTTAGAAGAATTTTTACTTAGAGCTTTCCCTAAGAATATAGTGAGTTAATTCTGCCCCAAAGCTCACACACAAAATACTGGCACAGGTATCAAATAATCAAATATTTTTTCTTCCGTTATAAAGGGGATGTAATTTTAAAAGTAGTGGTGAATTTCAGTGTTAATTTTGTTGTGAGCCTGAAGAATTAATTTTATTTATCTTCTGGTCTTGACTGTATTAATGTTGGCAGCAAGATGGATAGTCAGTGAAAGAAAAGAAAACCAAGATTCTGTTCCAGATAAATTCTGATCAGATCCTAAACCACATGGCCACAGACTGTGGTTTCCAGTTCTGACAGCTCCAATCTAAAAGTTGTGTCATGGAAGGTTTTGAGATAGGTTAAGCAACTTGATGCTCAACACTTCCAACTTTATTATTATTATTATTATTATTATTATTATTATTACCACCACCCAGTCTGGGAAAGCAGAAGTGGCATTTGGGTTCTGTGTGCCCAGCTCTGCTGTGAATCAGCAAATGACGTTAATAAGCATTTGTGGACTAAATATATTTTTAAGCTGCCTGGCTGCTTGCTCTCAGTGAGATTTCTGAGATTAATGGTCCTGAAACGTTACTGGCATTTGCTCTTCCTCCAGGATGAATCTGACCTGTGCAAGCACTATTACATTTTTTAAATTGCTGTGCAAGAAGTTACAAGAGTACAGATCGGTTACTGTTTTTTTTTAAGCTGTTGGCAAGATGTAAATTTATCTGTTAACTGAAGCAGTGTTTGCAGCTAAAGGTATTGATGGTTTTTCCAAGCATTTCAGGTTCTTTAGGGGAGGGAACAGAGTGTATTGATGTTTTATTTATTTTTTGTGTAACGTTTTGGTAGCGGGTGCTGGTCTTAAGGCTTGGACCCAAGTCCCAGTCAAGGAGATGTACTTTTATTTGTGTGGTTGTGGACCCAGATTTGCATGTTCCGGTGCAAAACACAAACTCCTGCTGCTGGGAAGGACAACTGGGAAGGGCAACTGTGCCCTTCCTGACCTGAAAGGGAAAGGGATATTTCTGCTGATGGGGAGTTCAGTGAGATAGAGGCAATTTTAATGTGAGCATGTGGGTTTTGGGGTGACTTGTGGGATGTACCCCAACCTTCCCTGCTCCATTACCCTGTTAGACCAGTGCTGTGAGAGCCCTGGCTCTGTTCTGGCTGCTGCTTGGAGGACAGAGAAACAAGGATAAGCCAAGACATTAAAGAAAACCTAAAGGAACCTGGATATACTTGGGGAGATCGTCAGTAGAGAGGGGAGTGGAGAGCACCTGTGTGTGCCCTTAAGTGCAGCGCAGCTGCTTTAAAAGCAGCATTAAAACCAGTTTGTGGTGATTGGAGGTAAAGATGAGACTGCCTGAAGGAATCTCTTCGAAGGGCAGCGGGCTGCTTGGAATGACGAGCAAAGCCCATAACTTGCTCTGCAGGCAGCATTACAGGTTTCTTCTGGCCCCCAGCCCTCCTGACAAAAATCAGCCTTGGGGGAGAGCAGGTGGCTGGATTAGGGGTGAAAACGGGGTGCCTGGGCTTTCCCGAGCTGGATTTGCCCTCCTGGGTGCTGCTGGTTCACCAGCCCTTTCTTTGTTCTCCATGGGAGCTGCCGTCTCCTTGCTCCTCCAGGTGTGCAAGGATTTGTGGGGATTACAAGGGCAGCTCTGGCTCTGCTTCCACCCTCAAATGTGGGATCCTGCCCAGGCTCTGGGGGCTCCCTGGAAGAATCTGTGATGTGCTGGGTTTGTCTGTGGTGATGTCTCCTCCGTGGAAGTCATGGAGCTCCCAGTTTAGAAGGGAAATGCTTTGAGGGGAAGTGTGGTACAGAGGGAGCACGTGAGAGTGGTCAGTGCAACGCTTGTGTTTTTTCTTATATCTTTTTTTTCCTTCCTAATTTCCATGAGTTAGAGATGACGATGACTCATGGCTTGGAACACACTTTAAATCCCTGAGGTGCTCATTGCCGCCTACTATCACGTATTGAATTTCTGACATACCGGAGGGATGTCTGCAGAGAAACTCTGATGTGCAATTATAAAATGTTGTAGCTTTATGTTGTTTGCATAGGAGCCATTAGCATGGTATAACTGGGAAAATAAATGCAGCTTTATTCTTGCTCTTGATTTCCCATGGGCATGGCAGTTCAGCAACTGTGTTCTGTCTTTTTCTAGGATGTTGACACATGTGGACCAACAGTGACATCCTTTTTCAGCAATGCTGTCTTTGCTCCCTCCTGCATTCAGAAGCATCTAGAGAGATTTTTTGCAGAAGGTAGGTTCTGACTTTTCAGCTGGATGGCTGTTATTTCTCGTCTGGGTTAGAAGAACCATTAGCTGTTACCAGGGGAGTGGTAATTAATCTGAGGGATACTAACTCGCTGCAGGTGAGAGGGGATTAACCTTAGCTTGGGTTCCACTTGCACAAATGCTTGGGGAAAATGTGATAAAATGGAGTCTGGAGAATGCAGGAGCTCTTTGAGAAGGGCTTGGCAGTCACAGGACATGGTTGGCTTAAATTGCATAGATGTGTGCCTTGGTAATAAACCTCTTTTTAAAGAAAGCTCATGCTCCCTGCCTTTTTCTGCTTAGTCAGCATCCTTGTTTATTTAAAATCTTTCAAATAAATAAATTAAAAGGGAGAATGGCTGCACAGGATGTGCAATTAACATAATTTTTAATTTAAATCTTGGGTGAATTTTTTTCTCGAAAAAAATCTTAACCTTGTATTGAAATAAACAGTTGGGCAGCCTCATTTTCTACCATCAAGTTGTAGTTTCTACCTCTTTTTTTTTTTTTTTTTTTGTCCTCTGAACTTAAATTTGTTTTACATTGCCGATAGGATTGAGATGCAGAACTTCCCAATAAACAGCGTAGAAGGGAAACCAGTTACCTGTGGTGGCTTTTAACAAGTAAAAGTGAAGAGATTGTTTGGGGTTTTTTTTAATAAATGTGTGTACCTGCTGCTCCTTTAGGGTGTGACCTTTGGAGTGTTGCTTGTGGGTTCACTGTGTGTCCAGCTCCATGCAAACCTCTTGTGTGAATTCTACAAATATAGAATTCATAGTGTGAACTACCACTACAAAATTAGTGGCTGGAGTTTTTTGATGGGGTGTCAGCCTTTAGCCTGACTGCAGAGTTCTGCATCTTGTTATTTTCCTCCAGTACATTCCTCAGCACTTAAGTGGTATTTTTTTACTTTATCAGAAACAGTGTTTTTGACTCCACCAAATGTTTCTTTGGGGTGATACTGTGGTATAGCAACTTTCCATTTTTGCTGCTGGATGCTAAAGTTTAACAATTGTCAGGTTTTGCTTCAAGAGCAACAAATTGCTGGGAAGAAGAGAAAGAATAAATGAGCTTGGATCCGAGACTGTTCACTTACCAGACTGAAATGTTTTCAGTCTCTCTGGGTTTATACCTTGGGGTCACAGCAGTTACACTGAGACTGCAGTGACAGCAGCTCTGTATTAACATGCAATATCTTGACCAGTAATTGTTGAAAACTACGGGTGACTTGAATACCTTAATTGTCTCCTGTTGGGAAATTGGCTCCCAGTGAATTCATTGTCATTCTACAGGTCGATTCCCTTCCTGAAGCTTCTGTTTGGGATTAGCAGAGCCCAGTGCCAGGCTGGGTAGGCTGTTCCCAGTGCTGTGTCTTGTCTCTCTGTGGAATACCTGATTTCCTCGGGAGAGAGCCCAGCAGCTCCTTCCTGCCCACTGCAGCTCCGAAGGAGCTGTGGCTGGGTCTCTCAGGGATCAAAAGCTGCCAGCAGCAGCTTTAACAGAGGAGTTGATGCTCGTAGAGGCATTAATTGCCATGTGAGTTTGTGCTGCTGTGCTGAGGCGGAGCATCTGTATCCCGAGAGCTTTGCCTCCAGTTTTAGGTCACGCACTCCCCTGTAGGCTGTTGTAGAGGGGAGTGTTTTTCTCTGAATTAGCAGTAGCAGCAGACAAGAAATGCAATCCTTGGCAGAGCTTAGAGTTTGCTTTGCCCCAAGGCTGAGGCTCCACTCATTTCTCTTGCCTGAAGGATTTTACAGGGCTGATGAGGTGACCAAGTGGTCATTAGTTCTCTGGGCAGGTGAGGGGAAATTGCCTCCAGAACGGTGTTCACAGGAAAATGAATCCCTGCTCTTGCGTCACCAGAGAACGAGTAACGTCTGTGAGTTGGCAGGTAGGGAGTGTAGGGAGAGAAATGGGTTTTAAACCTTGTCAGGGAATGCAGTGTTTATGGAGACGAAAAGCTAAATCACCATGGCCAGGAAAATACCGTAGGCACTGGGTAATTTCCCCCTCTGTTCTGCCAGCATCACTGTGCAGCACTTTGTTTTTCCAAACCTGAAGTCTTTCAATCCAAACTGCTGGACAGAATGAAAATGTTGGGAGAATGTTCCTCTGCAAATCATCCTTGGGAGTGTTTTGCATGGAACTATTTCAAAATCTAGGAAAGTGTCCTCAATTCCTGCAGTGAGCAGAGCCCGAGGGACGCGAGTGCGGACGTGAGCCGTGTGTGCCGGTGATGTTGGGAGCTGTGGGACCTGGGCAGGGAGCCAGGGGAACGCAGTGTGATGGGGAGATGGAGTATGCTAGTGTAGAATGAGGAGGGACCTGCTGCTCTGTCCCTCAGCATCCTCACTTCCAGCTGTCCAGAGGCACTGTGCTGCCTTTTTGTGCTTCCACTGCTCCTGCAGCAAAAGAAGCCTGGATGGGATGTTTTCTGTCTGTAAGAAGAGGCAGGGGCTGACACTGGACAGGAGGATAGTAAGAGGGGAAAGTAGATGAGGTGGAATCCAAGGGTGCCTGAGAAGATGTGAGGCAGGCTGGGGACAGGGGCCTTGTGCACTGGGGAAGTGATGTCCCCTCTAAGCCATTTGTAACGTTGTTGAAGGAGTGTGTCGTGTCCTGCCAAAAGGAAGCACAGCTTTGCTTTGCACTTGGCTCCTTCTAATGCCCTTCCAGCACTCCCTGCCTTGCTTGCAGTGCCTGTCCCTGCGCCTGTGCCATGCTGGGCTGTGATTTTCCACCCCTGGCTGTGTAATGTGACCAGCTCTTCTCCTTCCAGAGCCTTATGTCCTTTTATATGGACACAGATTGGGCCTGGACCTTACTTCTACTGCACCCTGTATTTACCAGGGGACTTAGTGTGGGACCCATGACATGAGAATTGAACCCCTTGTAAGGGGTGAGCTTGTGAAAACCAACTAAATGCAGAGAAATCAGTCTTCATGTTGGATCCTTCATCAACTAGATTGAAAAACTCACTGTAAAGAGTTAGATCGAGGTGATAACACTCCAGGGAGCTGGGTGATGGCTGCTTTTGTACCGGCAAGGAGAGGAGCCCTGTTTGGCAGCGTAATGAAGCAGCACAATTGTGACATTCCCCTGTCTCAGGGTGTAAAGGTTGTGGGTTAGTGTGGCACTTGTTACTGTGCCAGGCAGGGAGAAGGGGGAGCTGAGAGGTGAGGAAAGGGGAATGGGATCTTTTAAAGGTGGGAGGGAGCTACAGGTAAACCTGGTTAGACCTGACAGACAGGACAGAAATGTTTGGAAAGGTACAGAAGGACCCTTTTTCAAAAAGAAGGGGTCTACAGAGTCTCCTGTATAATCTGGAACTATGAAATTTCTCATGGAAACGGGTGAGTTTTTCTTCTGGTGGTTTTCCTCCTTTTACAATAGAAACACAAGACACGAGGAACTGTTTGGACATAGGTTTTTAACTGGGAGGAAAGAGCTGTGACGCTGCTGTGGTTGTAACCACAAACTAACTGACAGTTTCCTGCTGCAAGTAACTTTCTATAGATGTAAACCTCCTTCATTTGTGTTTGTTTTTCTGTGCTGTTTAAATATCTGAGAAAGGTTCTGTTGCTGCTAGGCTTCTATTTTTTGACAAAGTCTTTGTTGTACTAATTTTGGGGGTTGGTGGCATGAAGAGAGATCATTACAGCACTGATACAAACTTAAGTGGAGTCCAAAAAGTTTCTGTGTTTTACAGTCTGGTTTAATGTAGAAGTGAAGAAGTAACCCCATTAAATGTGTGTCAGACTGGTTTTGCAGTTACATTTGCATCTACAAAGCTCTGTTTATTTCTGAGGAGAAAAGATGTCATCATGTGAACCTGCCTGTGTGGCTGAGGCTCTTCATCCGATATTTCCATGGCATCATTACTGGCTTCTAATTCTCCTGCCTCCTTCCCACCCTTCTCCCCTGTGATGTGTTAAATATCACAGCTGCAAAAATGAGGGCACGTTTTTTCCCTGCTGTTCCCATTCCAGCTGGAAAACTTGGACAGAACTTTCCCTTGTGGTTTGTGATATTGTAAATAAAGGCTTGGGAGGTCACACGTTTTCCATCTCAAGTTATTTTGATTCCAGTGCTGGAATGGGAGGGGAGGAGAGGAATAAAAATAAAAACAAAAACAAAACCAAAACCTCAAACTGTTGTAGCTTATTGTGGGAAAAAGAGCTCATTAATGCAAAGGGGAAGCAATTGGAAAAAAGGCCTTTGCAAGGAGGACTTAGTCTTTGACTGAAGCTATGACTTGGATAATTAGGGTCGAAGATTTCAAAGGAATCTTCTGTAAAGCTTTGAAATAAAAGTTATCTACAAAGCAGAGGCCCTGAACACCAACTCCTGTGATCTGGGGCTGTTGCTGGGCAGTTGTTATCTGCCTTTAGAGGTTCATCAGCCTGACTATAGGCATGTGGGTGAGTAATTTTACCTATGTCCCTCTGAATGTGGTTACTCATACCCTTAAATGTCAGTTAAGTGGGCTTTAGGTGTGGAGTTGAGAAATTGTGGTTGTAAGGTCTTGCTGGCTGTGGTTGGGCGAGCCGGAGTCGCGTCCGCAGCCCGGGCAGTACCCCACGGGCTGAGGCATGGGGGGTGGGAAACCTGTTTGCACATTTTCTCAAGATTAATGGTGCAGTTCAGCCTTCTGAAAATGCCCACAGAATCGTGGCTGTTGCTGCTGCTGTTCACAGCTGGTGTCCTACATCTGCAGACTTGGTCTCCTCAGCTGCGTCCCTTCTCATGTTGGTGTTTGAGGCTTTGTGTACTCACAGAAAACACTGGTTAGGTGTAACCTTTTAATATTTTTCTCTTTTGATATTTGTATAATCATGTTTTGGATTTATTAAGAAATGAGCTCAGGACAAGGTCCACTGGGCTTTACTACTGTGTGGTGACATGCTGGGTGTGATGAATATTGGTTTACAGAGGAGACATTAACACTTACTGGCAACTGTGTCTGCTCACTTTTGTTGAGTTCTGAAGAGGCCTTTTCCTGGTAATGATTTTTTCTGTTGTTTTTTTTTTATCAAAACAGGATACAAAATGTGAATATAATTTGTCACTGCAGAACTCGCATTGTACCTTGACGCTACAGAAGTATTTCTTTTTCCATAAACTGTTACATTTATAATGTACAGCAGGAACAAAAGAGGAACATTCCACATCTAGATGTTAATCTCTGCACCGGGTAGTCTTTTGATTCAATAACTTTTCTTCCTTGATCTTCTTTTGCGTTTTTTTTTTCTTTAATAGGCACAGGACATATGGACATAAAAAATAATGGCCCAATTTCACCCCTGCTGTAGCTCATTGACGTCATTAAAGCTACAGCAGGGATGACTTGGCCCAGATTCTTTAAAAATAAGACCTGATGAACAACCCCTCCTGGAAAAGCTCTGTGGAGAAGGTTGTCCTAAGCACAGCATAGAGCAGATGCGATGCAATTCACCCCGCCATTCAATAACGTTCCCATTGGTACCATTCCAGTGAGATGCTGGGCCCTTCCTGGAGGGGACAGAAGGCTGCAGATGTGTTCCAGATGAGCTTTTACCATGTCATAATAGTGTGATGGAAAGGGGCAATTAATGAAGTGAGAGAAGGGCACCTAAGGTAGAGGCAGATCTGGGTGGAGACCTCTCTTGGAAGTTGGGGGAGCTGTCTGTGCCTGAGGACTGGGCTTGGCACATAGTGAGGCAGAAGATGGAAATTATCTGTGGAAAAACTGTTGCCCTGAGCAGGTTTTTAGGAAGATGGCTTGGGTGTGTTTTTTATTTTTGTACTTTTTCCTCGTGTCCTCTGAGATGTCTGGGTATTGCCACACAGGGATCAGCCATCTGAACATGGCAGCTCCTGGCACAAGGGAGCACTACAAGGTTCAGTACCTCGAGGTAGGTCTGAGGAGCAGCTGCTTTTTTAGGGCATGTTTCCCTCCTTATAACTGAGCATAGAAATAGAAATTCTAGGTAATGTAGATGAAAAAAGGCAACATAGATCATGGCAAAAATAGTAGATATGACCTTAAATGCTGAGTCTGAATTAAACTGAAAAATATGCTTTCAGATCTGAACACACTGAAAACAGAAAGGTGAAAATGTGAGAGGTTCTCAAGAGCTGTTGACTACTTTCTCTATACTGAAATAGTGGTGGCAGTTCATGGATGGTGACTCCAAAAACCTCCACGCTAATGTACGAAGTGAGTTTTGCTCACTGTTACTTGTTTCTCTCACTGCAGGAAGAAACACCCTTTAGAGGGCAGTCAGAGCCCCAAGCTGTATCTGAGGTGGGTGAATGCTTGATCACTTTTTATACAGCCAGTATTCATTGCCCAGGGTATCTTTTAACTGAATTCTTGGTGGTTATAACTGTGTCTGGCCGAGACAGGTTCTCTTGCAGTGAGTCCAAGAAATCAGATAGTTCTTTTTCCAATGCCAGACTCTTCTGGTCCACTGAATATAACTGCAGGAACATATAGTTCCCAAAAGGAAAATGCTTACTGTGTTTTTGGTGACAGCTGAAGCTAGCTTGGGGGAGGGCAAGATGGAGCAAATGGCACTTGTCTGCTTATGAGAGCATGTTCGTTTTAAGGGAATTGGAGTTGGAAAGTTTTTTGCAGTGAAAAGCCAGAATAGTGTCAAAGTGACATTGACTAGTATAAATAGTGAAGGGAGAATTAAATCTTTAAAATATATTCAGACCTTTGATTAGTCATCCAAAACTCTGCTGGTAAGACAGGGAAAGAAAGCTGGGCTTAACCTGATAAGTGTCCTTCTAATGGTGGAAAAAATCAGAAAACCCAAGAATTTAATTCATGATATCCAGAGAGACCATGCAGCAGCTGGCAGCAGACTGCTAAGGAAGAGTATTAATCCTAGAGGAAACGGGGGGAAAAGGTAGCTGAAAACTCTGCAGCCTTAAGGACTTTTGGAAGTAAAAGATACTTGACGTAATGCAGATAAGGGTGATAAGCTTATTTTATTGCATAGAATACACTCTTGTCTGATTAAACTATCTTGCTTTGAGGTTCTCTTTCCTTGTATTGTCTTCATCCATTTCAAGCTCCCTTATGTCATTGTGGATGGACCTATTTAGGGTCTAACTCTGCTTTTACCGAGGTCAAAAGCAAAATTTGATGGGTGTGAAGAGAACCTGCCCTGGGACTTGAACTGAACCCCCACCATCTCTTTCTAACCAGATTGATGAGCAGCATGGGTTGAATATTTATGCCAGATCCAATAAGACCTTGATGATTGCAGAGAAGGGTTGAAGAGGGGATTCTACCTGAGTGAAAGAATGTATGAAAATTTTGAATTATATATCTTTGTGACTGACCCGTAGCAGTTAATTTTTCAGAGCCAAGGCTACATTGTCATGGGTTTTAGCAGAGTAGAGAAATGATTAATTTCTGGGGTATGCAGAGATCTTTCTTAATAATCAGAAGTGTGTCATCTGGTTGAAAATACAATTTTTCAGGAGGGAGGGAAGCTGTAAATGGGCAGCAGCTCGTTGTTATGGATGCAGTTAGGCAGAGCACACGCATCCCTGTGAACCAAGCCCAGCTCCCTCTCCGTGGCACTCAGGCAGTGCTGGGAAATGATGAGCTCCAGCCAAGTCTGGTTTCCCATCCTCTAGAACGTCAGCATGTGGATGTCATGCTGCACACGCGTCCCCAGGCTGTGGAGGGGTTATCAGGGAGATAGCCTGGCTGAACCCCAGCACTCAGAGTGTCTTGGGGCCACTTGTGATGGTATCTCAGCTTCACAGCCTTGAGTGGAAACTCCAGGAAATTCCAGTTCCTACTGAGGCAGTGTGTTCTGCAGTGCTGGTCTGTTAATCCCTGTGCACGGGCTGTGAGGAGGATTCACCAGCACACGCAGTGACAGATTCACATACCTGTTTTGTTTATGAAGAGTTACGAGCTGAAATCAATATGCAGATCAGGAGTGCTCTGAGTACCTAAAGAAAATCCTTTGACTGTGGTTTCTGCGTCATCCCAGCAGTTTATTAAAAAATAGAAAGCAAAAGAGGGGGATGCAAATACCATCCGTATTTATTCAGATTAAAAAGGAGTGTGGGGATGGAGCCATAGGGAGAAGGGGAACTGTTCAGTGCTGAAGGAGACCTTTCAATTTATTTGATGGGAAATTTTAATCTATTCTGGATGATTTAACTGTTAAGCTCTAGAGCAATAGACTGATTTCAGCTCATCACCTGCTAAGTGTTTGGGTTCTGCTTGGTGCTCTCAAGTCCTGTAGAGGCCCACGAGGTTCAGCTCTATTCCTCAGAGCTCACAGAGAGTAGGAAAGAATGAGGTAAAGGAAACTTTTTAAAAACACTGTTTGTGTTTATAAAAGAACAAAGAAAATAACCTTTAAATTAATTTGAGCTATCCCCTTGATCAATGACTCTAGTTTGTCCACTAATTCTTCTGTATATATAGGTAGAACACCGCCTACCAATAAAAGTTCTTTTAGTTTCTTACTATTTTGAGGTTTATTTTGATGGATTATGTTTCTAGGTAACTGTTGAAGGTTATTTCTGGGAAATGCTGCCAGAATGTTTATTAACATGTGACTAGACCCAGGTAGAGTCCCTTGAGAAAATCTGGCTCTTCTGTGCACCCTCAGCGAGGGGCAGTGACTGTGCTGAAGGGTGCGAGTGCTCCCAGTTCCCTGCCCACGCTGGGCCTGGAAATAACTCTGTCAATAGTAGAAATGTCACAGCAGGAATGACTCGCTAGATGTGCCCAATTCCATTTATCTAAATGAGCTGTGAGCCTGGATTTAACATGCTGTTTCATAGTTAAGATAAGAGTCACATGAATTAGATTATTGTCGGGGAAAAAAAGAGGGGTGCTGATATAAATACTTCTGTGGGAAGTTTGGAGAGCATTAGCAAGTCTTTTTACTTTTATGAACAGTAGTGGTCAAAGCAGTTTCCTGCAAGAGATGCTTTCCGCATGATAGGAACTCCAGTCATTAAAAAAGCATGAGTCGGATTAAGAAGTGTAGGGTTATTTTAATTTGCCTTTGAGTCTTCAGATGTCACTGTAAGCTTTAATCAGCAGCTGTGCCAGTGAGGAGCTACCACGTGAAATGGAAGGGGAGGATGTGGGCAGAGATGCTCCTGGCTGAGTGGTTCAGGGGCTCCCCTGCACCCCAAAGGGTCCTGCCCCACAGGTGCTCACTTCTCCAGGATTACATGAGCACTTGTGACCCTTTTGTGGCCTTGTCAGCAACAGCCAAAGCTGTCCCTGTGGTTCGTGGAGCTGAGAACGTGTTCAGCAGAGGGGCTGGCATATGGACAGTTGGGTGGGTACCCAAGAGCACTCCTGATGCAGTGTGAGACTCCTGGGTAAGAATGTGTAGCAGAGATGCTACAGGTCTTGTGACATAAACAGCTGGCACCTGACTGTCTCCTGGGCAGTTGTCTGGTGCTGTTCTTTTAGGTGGACTTCAAAATACTATTTCCTCTTCTGTCTGGGAGTTTCCTCTGCATGTGAAACAAACTCCATGAGCCCTTTGTCTTTTGTTTCACACCACCCTTAGGGCCTGTGGTGCCTATTGCTTTGAGCATGGCTGTGTTCCCTTGGGTTCAGTGGGATATACAGCAATGACAAATGTTAACAGCTCAAATTCTTTTTTCTGTGTATGCTTAATATGCAAAATGTCATCTGTGTTGTGTCAGAGGCAGTGATGAGCAGTTCTCTCCCTCCCTGTGTTCTCAGGGCACGGGTGCTCAATTTTGGCCCAGTACCAGTGATTTTGTCATGAGGAGCCAGAAACAGGAAGGCATGGAGGGTGTCCCTTCTCAAGGTCATGGTGGGTACAGCACTGCTGAACTTCCGATAACCCGGAGGGGAGGGACTGTCCCAGCACTGCGACTTTGCTGGGGACATTCTTAATGCTCATGTCTGGGTGGATGGCTCTGTTCTGCAGGTCACAGTCAGGGACAAAGGCATATTCCCTGGACAGGATGGCAGGAAGTTCAGGAGGTGGGACAGCAGGAAGCAGTTCTCCTGCTGGTGGAAAACCTGCTGCTGGCAGAGCTCCTGCTGGTGGAAAACCTGCGCTTGTTCTTATTTCTGCTCTGGTTCTGTGTTGGTTTGTGTTGAATTTTGTGGCATGTTCAGGGCAGTACCTGCCATCCCTCTACACAGCTGTACTTACTTCTCTTGTTATCACCATGGCTGTTCACTAGCGATAAAGGAGAAGCAGAAGAGGACCAGGATCCTGATACTTGGGAACGGGGCAATGCTTTCATTTGAATTTGTCTCTTGTGCTGGACAGAGTTGAGACACTGTGGAGATCTGCTTCCTTGAAGACCTGAAATGTGCTTTTATTGACTACTCAAACTTTGAAATCATGGTGGGAGAAAGTAGCAAAAACTATTGGAAAGCTTCCCTCCCCACATTTTCGTGCTGTCTTAATAGCTGCCTCTTATGAATTGAAATAGCCCCCTGTGCCATTCCCTTTATTTTAAATATAAGCTTGCCTCTACTGCAAATTAATACGTTCATTTAATAGCACAGTTGCCTTAAATCAAGTGGCTTCAGTGTTGCCAAACTCGTGTTGCTGGTAGCTCGGGGGAATATTCTGCCCAGCAGAGACACAGAGATGTGCTGCTGCTGCATCTTCTGTGCTGTGACCATCTGACACTGGACTTCTTTTGCAGAAGAGCAGGGTCTGGTAACTCACACTACCAACCTTTCATAATCCTCCCTGCCATGCTGATTTAAGGGAAAGTGTCAATTCTCCATCTCCTTCCACCCATGCCATCACACACACCCTGACTGTTGCACTTGCCAGCTTTCCTTGCCTGTGGAATCTGCCTCTTTCTCGTATCAATGCCTGGCATCAAAGTGGAGTGTGGGGGAGTGCAGGGTGCTGGCTGGTTTTGCTGAGGTGTTACCTGGGCTACTCCCAATAGCTCTTGAGCTATGGGGTGCTGCTTCCTGCTGTCAAAGCAGAGGAGTAGCTCTGGCCAGGGGCTAAACTACACTGGGCTGTGCTTTTGGAGATTAAGCTGATTGCAGATCTCTCATAAATAAATCTTTCTGTAGTAATAAATAAATGCCTGCAATAGTTGCATTATTACAGTTCATGGAAGCTTTCAGAAAGAAAAATTTCCTGAATGAGCCGTTTCTTCAGTCTCAGCTGGCTTTTAAGGATTGGTGTCATTAATTGAATTTTGGCTTTTCTTCTGGAACAGAGCCTGTGCTCTTTGCTTGAGCACAGGCTGGTGCACATGAAAGAGAATGGGAGGAGGTAAAGTATGCGTGGTTTCTGTGGCTTTCAGGTTACTGGGAAGAGTGGGCAGCCTTTCAGTGGGGCTGCCTTATACTTGGGTCTTTGAGAGTGTGAGGCTTTCCCCACTGAAGCCCATGTCGTGGTTGTTGGTTGGCTGTAGACACCTGGCTGCTTGTCTGCTGCTGACTCATTCTTCCTGCAAAATTTCTCTTAAAAACCCAAAACGTTGTCTCTATGTTACAAGTAGCCAGATTTTTCTTTCTACAGGGTACGATACTTGCTGGAAATCGATCTTGCCTAATCCAGAGCATCGCAAATGTAATAATTAAGTGCTCCTTAATTTCCATAATCATTTGGTGGGGAGACAATAGCTTCTTTTTTAAAACTGGGCTTTGTCTTTTGAAAATACTCTGACCAGCGTTACATAAAAACCATATTGCAGCCCACCCTTAATAGCCACTAATTAGAGGGTCCTTTGTGAAGTGTTATCTGTTTCTGACATAAATTAATTAATATGGAACCAGCAAAATTCCTATGGAAACAAAACAGAAGTAAATTTAATACCAGATAAATGTGTATTCTGGGCTATGAAAGTGATCACGAAACTCATTTCTTAAGAGGACCAGTAGAAGAACAAACAAATCTACAGAGATGTGGTTGTAAGCCTCAGCTAGAAATGTATGTTTGTGGACATAATTAAACTTTAGTTACTAATGTATTGTCCTCAGTCTTGGCAGAGAGCTGTACTTGGGCTGTGGCTACACGTCCAAAGCATTTTTACTGGATTAACTTCTCTGTGCAGCCTGGTCTGGAGCTCTGAAAGCACTTGCTTCTTCAGTGACTGCTCTGCATCTCAGCTCCAAGAGCACATGAATCCTTTCCTATGGCCATGGGTGGCTGTCCCTGACCTGTGCTGGGGGAGGCAGGGGGCCACTGGATAGACAGTCCTCCAAGAGCAGCTTGAGGAAGGGTGAAGTGTGTGAAGGTGATGCTTCATGATTCACTTTTTGCATTGCAAATCCTGTTTCGTAAGTAAGCCGCTTCCACCGATACCTTAAGCGATTTATTATCTCTCAGGGCTTTTCTTCACCCTGGAAAAAAACAAAAGACAATCAGTGTGTTTGAAACCTCTGTGCTGAGCATTATATGATTAAGTTGTAATTTTGAAGCGACGCGTTTGGGCATATAATTTTCACGACCATCTTTGCTTTCAGAGGCCATAAAATACTGGTTCCAGCTGTAATGAAGTGCTGTACCTACTTACTATGTTCCTATCATTCTGTGTGTCTTTTGTTTAAATTATTAAATCACAGTGGCAATGGCCATAATAATGTGGTTGTTTTATGTCTTGGAACAGGGGAAAATAATTTTATTTAGTTGGAATAATGTAATTTTAACATGCCTCTGGGTTAGAGTTAAAGGGGGAGGTGATGCAGGTGGCTGGCAAGGCAGTGCTGTTCTCTTGATGATTTTCTGCAACGAATTCCACAGCCGTGGAGTGGCAGCATATTTGTTTTTAATGGAACAACTTGTGAGCAAACACTGGGATATTTATGATGACAAGGAAAGCACTAGAAAAATAGAGGCTATAAAATCCCACTCGTTAAGGGCAGCACATGGATAATTGGCTCAGTCAGGTGCATCTCAGGGGAGATGTGGATCTGAGATCTGGCCCAAGCCATTACAGGCAAAACACTTGAGCTCTTTGCACCTCTGAAGGCCATCTGTAGGGTAGGCAGCTCTGCCTGGGTGGTTTTGTGAGGCAAAGTGCCAGGGAAGGACTTGGAGATCCTCTGATGGAAACTGCTTTAGAGATAAGGTGTTTATTTCCCCTTTTGAAGTGAAAAGATGTGTGATGGTTTCTTGAATCAGGATGACTGCACCAATTCAGATCTAATTTGATAAATGAAGTATAAAGGCCCAGTGAATGACCTTCTGTAAAATACAAGGGTGCCTGAACCATTTGTTCTCTAAATCTTGCTTCACATCTCTGTGTTTCCTGCTCATGCTGTTCATTAGTCTCCTGTTGTTTTGGGGCTGATAATGGATAGCTGAGTGGTGATGCTGAAAACAAAGCTCCTGTATAAACAACCTGCTTTTCTTGGCATAAATTCTTGTGGGCATGGGGCACAAACCCTTCTCTTTTTACCTTTCTTTGTGTTTGTAGCTGGGCCCTGACATATATTAGTGCTCCTTAGGTAGCCCCTCGAAGTCCAGTTGATCGAGGCATCTCTTCCCTTGGTGAAAGCTTACACTGCTGTGGCTGCAGCACAGACTGTGGTTTCTTTCCAAATGAATCATGAGGGTTTTACAAGCTGTAAAACTTCTCTGGAGGGCTTAAGGGTGTGACCAGCTTACAAGCGTGGGTGAATTTTTTTTTTTTTCTTTTTTTTTCTTTTTTTTTCTTTTTCTGGTTCAGGGGCTGAATATATCCTGAATATCTGCTTGGTGTTTTAGATTGCCAGCAGGATTTGTTTTGCCTTCAGATGGGATGCAGCACAATCCCAGAGTTTTGTGGCTGCCTGCAAAGCTTTGCTGGGACTCCCTTGGGAACTGAGTATAGGGAGTGATAAAACTTCATTAGTGTAAGTTCCTCCAACCAACGTAAACCTTTTACGAGCAATAAACTTATGCATTTGGAGGACAAAATCACCCAATTCTCTGGCTGGGCTTTGCTTAAGGTAAATGTGTCTTTTTGCCTTCTGCAGCAGCTCTTTGCCTGGGGAGGCAGATTTGACCAGTCCAGCTGAGTCCAAACCACTTTTCTCCCAAGACATTTGCTCTCCTGGTATTCCATGTTTGGTGGAAGAGCCCTGCGAAGGGGACTGTGACTTGGCAGAGCTTGTTCCCTTGGGCTCATCCCTTGCCTATTGGGCTCTTCTGGCAGGGGGCTCACAGCTGGGAGGCTTTGCCATGCTGAGGTCTGGGATGTGCTGTCCTGCTCTGCCACTGCCTGGACTTGGAACGTGTGAGCAGCCCTGGGGAGAGCTGGCACATCCACACTTGTCTCAGGCGTGTGTGCTGGGCAGGGAAAACCTGGAAACCAAGGGTGTTTGCAGTAGTTTTGAGCTTTGGGTAGGGGCCTATAGGAGCATTTCTTGCACAGTGTCTCCCAGGGCTCATCCCAGGTTCCTGCAGCTGGTCCCTCTATTCTGACAGCCTTGGCTGCCCCAAAGAGAGACTTCTCCAGAGCAGGGCACTGGCCAAGAAATCTGGAGCTGGCAGTGATACAGAGCTGGCAGAGGACAAGCCAAGCAGGTAGGAACTGTCAGGAAATTAGAGGGGAATATTTCTTTTCCGTTTTTCAGGCATATGCCAAGGGTAGGTGGTTCAGAAGGGGAATACCTGGCACAGTATGATGGCAACTTACCCAGCTGCCCTAACAGGATACTTTTGCCAGGAACCTTTGGACCTATTCTTTGTGGTGTAAATAAAATCAAATAAATAAAATACTTGTTACTATAAATAAAACGGAATGAGTATGATTACCTGGAGTCTCTGGAGGCACCTCACACGGTCAGCATTTGTTCCTTTCTCCCTCTGCAAGCAATTACTGGAGAAAGAGGGAGCCATCAGTGTGCACAGGCATCAGCCAGGCAGCATGGAGGCTCATAATAACTTTCTTCTATGATAAAGGAGATATTTTTATAGTCTGAATTTTTTATTTTACTTTCCCCCTGGTGGGAGAGAATTACTGGTGATGATAGTTGGTAGGCCAGCTCCTGTTGGGAAGCACTGAATGGAGGAAGGATTTATTGAAGGGAATGTGTGGCAAAATCCTTTATAACACACGGGGTTTTTTTCCCCCCTTTATTTAAAGAGGTTGTTTATAACTAAGAGACCATTAGTGCCCAGGAGGTAATTTTGTTGTAGCAGTACCTTATTGAATGAAAGCTTGGTAGTCTGTTTCTGGATGGAAGCCTTGGGAACAGCTCCTGTGTAATGCTGTACCTAAGCTTTTTTTTCATTTCTCCTTTTTTCTACTTTAAATTGCAGTTGGTGCCGTTCCTTCCCATGTAGTTGAGCAAACAGCTTTGTGAAGTACATGTCAGCATTTGAATTATGCTTCTCATTTACTGTAGCCAGTTCCAGGCCTCTCCTTTCACCCCCAGGGTTTCTAGAAGGTTTCTTGACAAATCTCCCTTTTCACCCCCAGCAGCCCAGAGACAAAAACCCAGGAGCTCCTTTGTGTGCTGCTTGGCTGCTTTGCCTGGCTTGCTGATGGAGTTGGAGAAATTCTGTGTTCTTTGCAAAGGATACTAAAATTGGAGGGTGGCAGAAATGTCAGGTTACTGCCCACAGCTCTGCCTGTGCTAAGGAGCAGTCTGAACTTACCAGTGTAAAACCCTCCACACAAGGGAGTGAACAACACGGATTGACTGGTGTGGGATGCTGAGCACTCAACATCCCATGTAAAGTGGGGTTTGTTACTTCTGGCTTGAATACTGACCTCACACTAATAATCCTATGTTTAAAGCATCTGCCAATCTTTCCCCACTGTAGCTGTTAAGAGATAAGAGAGAGAAGTGTATGGCAAAGACTGAGGATCATTGCAGGAGCTGTGTTCCTGTTTGGTTTAAAATAATCTTTCATGTGATCAAAGAAAGGGTGATGTGTTCCTAATTATCTCCACTGTAAAATCTTTTGAGCTGTTGCTGCAGGATGTCTAATCTAGAAACCTCTCTTGGTGATAAAAATGGTGAGGGAAGGTCATGTGTATTTCGCTTCTTGCCCCTTTTACCCTCCCTTTAGTTAAAGCATTTGGGCTGGAATACACTGAGCTACCCAGGTGCAGAGGATATTACAGATTTCCATATTGCAAGCCCTAATTTTAGCTTCACTCTGCAGGGTTCATGCCAATATTCACCCACTTGCATTTGCACTTTGGGTAGCACTCATTACACAGTGTGAGCTCCGCACATGTGCCGCTCCTTCTGCAGGGGTGATTTGTGTTCCCACAGCCACACAGTGGGGTCTGCGTGGGGCAGGGGCTGGTGGGAGGCTGCTCACAGCTGTGGATGTTTCCCTGCAGAGCGCTGGGCTCGCTGCAGCCTCTTGGAGCCAGTTGGGTGGGAGGAGGGGGAAGAGAGCTCTGTAATTCCCTTCTGCTCTTCAGCGAAGTAGAGAAATGGCTCTGCATTGCACGTTGTGCACTTTGACTGTGGAAGGACTCCCAGTCCAATTTGTCAAGGCAGAGACTTGACGTGAGTCCAAATGTACTTGACAATAGTCTCTCTGCTGTCAAAACCTCTCCTCCTCCTGTGATAAAAACACAGCTCCAAAAAACACTGCTCTCCTTCCTTCCTGTGGCTCTTAAGAAAGACTCTGCATCCCAGAGCTGCTCTGGGGAGGAAGTTTTTTCCTGGATTCAAAGCACTTACCCATTTCCCATTAAAAAGATTTGACAGAGCAGCGGATTCAAAACAAGATAGCCAGAGAGAATTTGGATTTATGCTTTCTTTAATTGGCCCACATAAGATTTTATTTACTGATAGTGTCCAAAGGGAGTTGTCGAAATATTGCAGAAAGAGTGAACGTGTCCATTGTGGTAATGTGCTTTTGATAAATGCATTATGGCATAGTTATGAAGTCAGGAAGAAGCCTTAATTACTGTTATGAAGCCATTAGAGTCTAAAGCAGCAATTTGAGCTCTTGTTGCAATTGTGTTTTATATTTCTTCACCGAAGACTTCAGCACCAAAAAAAGTGCTTGTTTTAGAAGGCAATTTATGCTTTTTATTTCCTTTGCGTTTTTAAAATGGTGCAGAAGTGACTGTGATAGCAGTGAGCTCCATGGATTCACATAAATAAAAAAATCCCACAGCCTTTGTGCAGAGCATGTATGGGAAATTCATACAGGGAAGTGATGCCATGTGGCCTGCTGATTGTTTTCTTCTGTTATCCATAAGAAATTACTGAGCTTGATTCTCCCATCATAAGAAAAAAAAAAAATAGAGGGAGAGAGGGCAGAATTGGTCTCCAGGAATCTCGTGTAAATCTTCCTCTGGGGTGAGGGAAGGAGAAAAACTGGTCTTGGAAACTTCTTATTAATGAAAATTGCTTTGGGGGATCAGTCAGTGTTATAATAACCTACAGATGGGGTCAACAAATTGTCTGTCCCTGGAAGCCTCTGTTTTCCACATCAGCTGTTCCCCAGCACAGCCAGAGTCTCACTTGGGTCTCCCCTGACAGCCACCACAAAGCAAATTATTTGGAGCTGACTCTTCTACCAAAAATGTGTGCAAAATAAAAAAAGCTTTGTTTTTAGATGTTTAGGATCTTTTTATCTTTTAAGTTATTCAACAAAAGACTGTTTAATGCTCACTCACCTGTTTTTAGTGCTTTGTAAATGTTCTTTGACTCTCGTGTAGCACATTATTTATAGCAGATGTTAATTTAATGGCGTGAACTCTGTTACTGTTCAGCACACAAGCATCTTAATTTCAAAAACAAAGCTGACAAACGGGGTTGTAAATCAAAGGTTAACAGGCATAGCAACACGAAGGCATTGTTTGCTTGGTTGTTAAACTGATACTGAGCTGCCTTCTTAAATAGAATATTTCTTTAGCGACAGGAAGGCTAAGTATAAGTCGTACTGTTATGAGAAAGGAGGAATGATCCTTACTTAGTGTTTTTCCAAAGCTGATTGCTTAAAATAATTGCAGGTGCAACATGGTAGTGCTGATGGTTTTTACAGCAGCTGTGGGAAGCAGCTGTCAGTGCCTCCAGCCACTCTGGGGGCTCCAAGCTGCCTCTCACTTGGCCTTAGTCTGGGCTCTGACTTCTGGCTGTTCCTTGGAATAGATTGCCCAGACAAGCTGTGGCTGCTCCATCCCTGGAAGTTTCTGTGATTCTAGAGAGCAGTGAGGCACTTTGCTCATAAGGTTTAGTTAGAAAGCACCAGTTAAAAGAGCCCTTCCCAAGAACAGGGATATATCCCTGGTGCACCGAACCTCCCAGGGCAGGCAGGCTGGCAGGATGGTGGCCTCCACATCCAGCACTGTGGGGAGTCTTGGGTCATGTTGTTTGTGCTCAGTCTGGGATTCAGCCCCTTCAGTTGATGCTCAAAAGATGTCAGAGATGTTGAGAATGTCTGCTCAATATGTTGAACCAGTTTTTAACTTTCCCAAAGTGTGTTTATCTTTGCTGTCCAGGGTGGTTTGCGAGGGCTCTACTCTTGGGATGGTTTTCTGGTTTGAGTCAGTTACAAGTAATAAAAAAAAAAAAAAATAAAAAAAAAAAAAAAAAAAAAAACAACAAAACCTTCCCAAACTAATCCCTCCCAGCCCCCTCCACCCCCAACACTTAACTGTTCCAAGGCTGTGTGGTTTTTGTCTCCATGTGCTTTCAGCATACTGAGCTGGGGAAGGTGATGATGGTAAATATCACTGCCTTGTTTTCAAAAGCTGTTGGGTAAGATCTCTCATTGCAGCATCTGAAGTATTACTGGAAATATTCAGAACTGTTCCAACAACGTCTCCGGTGTAATTTTTTCTTTTCCAAAAGTCTTTCCCTTCCCTTAATTTTGGGTGGAAGACACTAATCAGAGAGATTCAGGTGTCAGCAAAATGTTCAGGCTCCTGAATCATGCAGCAGAGAGCAAGTGCTGAGACATTCCCCTTCCCTTTGGATAGAAACATTAATTCTCAGAGTGCACCGGGTAGTGCTGCTGCAGCTATCATCATATCTGTGTGTTTTCAAACTAAAAATGCTTCCAGTTATGATGTTTGTCCTGATTGACTATTGTTAGAGGTGTTCTGAAATTTGGGTTGACTTCTTGAAGTCTGACACATGGCATAAAAATTCTCTCTGTGTCTCGTCTCTGTAGAGTGACAACACTACAGATTAAACCTAAGCATTACTACTTCCAAGGTGATCAGCTAAGTATTTTTTCCTCTCCAGAGCACTCTATACACTGGATAGCTGTACAATTAAAATGGATATATCTTTACTTGCTTAATCTAATACCTATCATTTCCTCTTTGTTTCAAATTTGAGTCATTTGGGGCAGTTCATGCTTCAGAGATCTAATTTAAATTAATTTGTTCACAGCTGTGAGCTTGTAAATGTGTTAATCAGGTAATGGGAAGCTCAAAAGAAACACTGGAAGAGTCCAGAAAAAATTTAGGAGGTGATTCCTCTGCTCTCCAGGCACGGTTCTGTTGGCTTGTCATTGTTCCAGTCGGTTTCACCAGCCCCCAGCACAGCCCTTCCACAACTGTGCGTGTATTTATTTAATTCCGAGCATTTGGTGTCAATGTCCATCTTGCAGTTTGGTGCTGTTTGACCATTTTCTAGTTTGTTAAAATGTCCCCCAAAAGATTCCTGCTGAACCTGCGTTTCCACTGAAAGGGGCTGCCCCACTTGTCCCTGCCCCAGTGAGGGGATTTTAACCAATTCAGCTCTGTCCCTTGCAGAGTTTCCTGGGAAGTGTTTCACCCCAGCTACACACACACACCCACACCCACCCACCCACCCCAGTAGATGTTGAAACCAACCATTCGTCTTCAGGCATTTGGGGCAAATGCCACCAGAAAATGGCACAGAGGACAAAAAGTAAATTTGCTTTCTAAAATCCTCTCAGCTATTAACTATTACAGATATAATTAGAAGCACAGGCAAGGATTATTATCCTATAAATGCCTTTCTAGTCTGTTCTGCTTTTGTAACCTTTTCTTTCCATCTGTCATCCTGCCTTGCTGCGTTGTTTCTCCTTGCAGCCTGGCGTCTCCACCATCGTGTCCCATTGCTGCCTCAGTGCTTTGCATTGACTCTGTTTGCTTTTTCCCTCCGTTTACGTCAGAGCTGTCGTTGCTTGGCTCTGCACTGGTGTTCTCGTGAAGCCACCATCACTCAAACAAATAGGTGGTTCTTACTGCTGCAGGGAAATGAAGAGCTGCTCTCTGCAATTGCTCTCTCCCCAGGCTGCACATCTTCCCCCTTTGCCACTTGGTCGATAAGGATTTTTGGAGTTTGTTGTTTTGTTTTTAAAGTGCCTCGGAAGTGGAAGCTTTGTGTCAATTGGTCCCCGCAGGTGCTGGTGTGGGAGGCAGAATGGGTCCCTTGGAGCAGGGATGCAAGTCCATGCTGGAAAACTCCTGTCATGCAGGAGCTGCGTGGACACGGTGGGAAGGAAATTCACAGCTTTCCTGTAAAAACATGCCACAGTTTGCCCAAACCTGTAAACTGGATGCCTGAGAGCCCCTGAGTGGGTAGGGGATGTGCCTCAGCCCCTGGAAGTGCACCTGAGCTCAGATGGCCAAGCCCTTCACTGCCTGCACACTGTGGTGTCCTGGAGCACTGGAGAACCTGGGCAAGAAATCATCTGACGTGATGTGAGGGTGCTGGCCTGAAAAACCCTTGGTAGGAGCCACACAGCTTTTCCTCCCACAGATGGTCACCTCAGGCAGGACCTCTGTAGTGTCATTTTATACGTGCTCTTCCATGTGCCTGTGCCAGTGAGGGCTGAGGGTGCTCAGCATCTCCAGGACTGTGATCCAAGGTGCACAGGCTGGGGCACTCGCTGAGCAGTGCCAGCACCTTGTAAAACAAACAAACCCCCCTAAAATCCACGCTCATCATTTCCCAGACACAGCTGAGATGCTCAGCCTTGCCCAAAGGGAGATCGATGGTGTGTTTGGACTCCCTGTTGCTTTTCGTGGAGGTGAGTGTGTTGATGTTATTTAAGGAGTTGGTACATAATCAGTCTTAAAATTAACTGCCTGCCTGTTGACTTGTCACCCTGCGAATGAAAACACATTGCTTGTAATTTGTTTGACATTATTCTGTCCTGTTGTCAGGCTTCTAATTACATTTAGAACATAACCCAGATGTCTGTCTGTCTCCTGTCTCTCTTTTTTTTTTTTTAATTTTTATTATCATCATCATCATTATTATTATTTATCTTCTTTATTGTCAAACATGGAAGGAAGTATTTCTCTGAAGTGATGGAAGTCTGTTTGTTCCTCTCTGTTTTCAGGAGATTAGTAGGTGGTTGCAGGCTTATCTCTTAAAACTGCTCCTTTTAAAAGAAGATGTCACTTTGGGCATCCAAAATTGCTGATCCGTTGTGACTTTGGACTGACCTTCTGTGTGCTTTAGGGGTATTGAAATATGTTTCTATCTACATTAAAGTATTGCTCTAGGTACTTCTTTCTAAATATGATCACATTCCCCACCTTATTTATTTTTAAAGAAGAGATAAATTGCTTGGGCTTTTAGAAGTTTAAAATATTAATGTATTTAAATATAACAGTGGAAGAGAGGCGAGGCAGAAGGGGTTGCCCTTTCAAAATGTGCACAGGTGAGCAATTTTTTATGGAAGCCGTTGGATAAGCCTGTAATGCTCCTTGCCAACAGTGGCTTCTGATGATTAGCAAAGGAAATTCTCGCTGCCCACTGTGATGTTTTACTGCTCCAGCCCTATCCCGTAGCCAGAATTTTCCTCAAACATCAAGATTTTAAGCACCAGAACCACAATTTTTCTATAGAATACTGGATCACCAATGTAACCAAGACTGGTTTTCCAAAAGCATTAAGTCACTTAAACATCAAAGGGCTGCTACTTCCTTAATGGGACTTCTGAACATTTTACCACTGTTGCCACTTGGAGAAAACTCTGTTGGCCACTGAACAAGCTCCATTCCCCTTGTGGTGGTTTGTTTTTAACTGATTTAAGTTTCCAAAGCAACAGGAGTTTGTGGTAACTGTATTTAGGGATTAGAAACTTGACTCTTGGTCCCTGCTGACTTGGGTTTTTTGGTATTATTGATCACCAACTATCCTAGCTCTGAGCTGTGAGGATTGCTATTATATTTGGACACTGTTTTCTTAGGCAAAAGAGTCAGATCTGGCTAGTTCCAGCAGGGCACAGATTTTTCTGTTCTGCAAAACCTTGTTCAAACAGAGCTCGTGGTAGGGAAGAAGGTGAAAGTGTATGAAAGACACAGTGGGCTGTGATAAGAGAGAAAAACTGGGAAGAAAGAATAAAGGACATAAAGCAAGTGTTCAGTACAAGTGATACATGTGAGCCTTAGGCACAGACACTGCAAATTATTATGTGGTCCCTGCCATTAGTACAAATACATCCCTGATTTTCCCCTCTGCATCCCAGCCAACGGGATCTTAATGAAGGACGAACTATGCAAACAAATTCCCTGAGCCACTTGTGCCTCAGCTTGAAACAAGCCGTGTTCTGTATCGCCTGTGTTGCTCTGAGTCGCTGTGATGGTGCTTTTTGATCTACTGCTGTTGTTCCATGGGGTCTGGGCATCTGTCAGTCCTGCCACCTGTGGAGAGGGCTCCTGGCTGTGCTGCCAAAGGTCGTTTGAGTCTGTAAAACTGCAGGGACAGAAATGAAACCTTGTTTTTTTGTGATGGAAGAGCCGCTTCCCCAGAGGGACAGAACTGATGGGCAGTGTTGGGCTTGGCTGAAATGCTGCTGGAGTTTGCAGTTGGGAGAGAGGCTGGAGAGGGGGATGTTGTCACTTGAAGTTCCTCTCTGATCCCTTCTTGCTTTTGTTGGCAGCCAGCAGTTAAAAGGGGAAAAGGCATTTCTGGCTCTGGGCATCTGGGCCCAAGCCTGGCTTCCACCTCAGTTGGCCTCAGCTGCCCCTGAAGATCCTGGCCCTTATAGGAGCTGACAAACAAGAATGAATTGGTGACTCACCAGCACAATAATGTCAGAAATTCTAGTTTTATTTTGCTGTTCCTGCATGTTCTTCAACCTGTAACTATTTAATGTGTTTTTTAGCCTGAAGAGAGGCTCCTGTGTCCATGTACAGCAGAGGATGAAAATGCAGAGTGGGTGCTTTTGGAAGAAAAGTCTCTTTGGTGCAGTGGGATGCTGCAGGTGGATGGTTTGGCTTTCACCAATAGAGGGAGGATTGGCAGAGCCTGATTTTAGTCCAAGTGGTTGGTGGAGCAAAAAAAAAATGGTTTCTGTAAAGGTCTGGTGTTTGGTTTTCTCCCTTGTTTTTTCTCCTGAAGCAGCACAAGACAGAACTATGTTAACTGCCTACATTTGAGTTCAGGAAAGCTCTGTCTGTGCATGTTTTCACAGACTGAGGCTTTAAGTGGCAAGTTAATTCTTGGACTGAGGTGGGGAAAAATCCTTGGAACAGCAATGAAGCTATATCAGTTTTGGGGAGGGGGGGGGGAAAGATCTTCAGAGAAGAGGAAAAATATGCTAATTTATAGTTTAGCTAATGAAGTAAGAAGTTAAGAAGATATAACAACATACATTTCTTGAGTTGTCTTTGTATTTATTAGTTGCTGTGTTCACTCAGTGTGGTTTCCAGGGGTATGGCTTTTCTTTCTCTTCAATGAGGAGAAGTTATCTTAATAAATTAAGGGATTTATTAGCAGGAGCCATGTGTTTTCCAGCCTTCAGCCAGGACCTGCTCTCAAGGATGCCGTGATCCCCCTCACGTTTCTCTTTGAGCGCAGAGCGAAATGGGCATTGCTCCTGGGTGTGAGCACATCACACAGGTCCCTCCTCAGCCGTGGGGACTTTGTTCTGTCCCTTGTGACAATATGCTCAGTGTCTAAACTGTATCAATTGTATGTGTGTGAGATTTCAGTTTGGATTTTTTTTCCTAGTTTGACTTTGTCTCTTCTAGCTGTACTTTCTTGTTGTTCCACAGTAAGCTTGGATACTAATCATATGGTATTCACCCTCTCCCACCGTGACAATAACAGCTGCTTGATCATTTTTTGTTAGAATTTTAACTTTACAACTGCAGCCTTCCAAAAAATAAATCAACCAAAAATACCCCAAAAAACCCAGCCTATGAAAAACCCAATAAGGCTTTGAAGAAATGTCAGTGTCATTTAAATATGTTAACATGCACACTCCGGCTTTCTCTCTGTACCTGCTGTCTAATTTCCCTTCTCTCAATAGCTCTGACTAATGCTGGGATCTTTCCCTGTTGGAGCTCTGCTATTTATGAATAGAGCAAGTCCTGTCTGTGGGCTCGTGAATGTGTGGAGTATGGGGTGCGCTCAGATTAACAATGTGCATAAATAGCAGAGAGCTGAAGGACCAGTCCTCGGAATAACAATTGTGAAGAGATGACCCTGTTGAATATGTGATGAAGGAAACAGCTTTTCTTTGGTTGCTGGCCCCCCTGAGGGTGAGGGTGTGTTTCTGTTGCGGTACTTGCCATGAAGAGTCAAGTTCAGCACCTATAGGTGATCTCTTCATGAATTCAGCTGATCTTACCAGGCTGGTTTTTTTGAAATGGTGCTGAGGGCACTTGCAACAGAAACGATGATTTATTTTCCTTTATAATCACAGAATGGCTTGGGTTGGAAGGACCTCAAAGATCACTTTGTTCCAACCCCCTGCCTTGGGTAGGGACACCTTCCACTGGGCCAGGTTGCTCCAAGCCCTGTCCAACCTGGCTTTGAACATTTCCAGGGATGAGACATCCACAGCTTCTTTGGACAACCTGTTCAGTGCTGCCAAGTGAGTTATCCTGCTGCTGCTTTACTTTCTCCTCTGCAGCAGGCTGATTTTTCAGGGTAATCCTGAGTGTACTCATTTGCAAAAGGCTCATAGGACTGGCTCTGTCTTTGACACAATTATTTCTGATGCTCTTCCTCCTCTTACTGCAGCCCTCCTGTGTGTGTTCACCAGATGTTCACATCACA
Organism: Corvus kubaryi; assembly: GCF_017639235.1. Lineage (NCBI taxonomy): Eukaryota > Metazoa > Chordata > Aves > Passeriformes > Corvidae > Corvus > Corvus kubaryi. The sequence goes on from NW_024581643.1 coordinate 39,598, forward strand.
CTTTGTGTTCCCCTGTATCCCTGAACTATAGAGGAGAAAACAGGAGTGCTGTTAACCTGTGTAGTGCTCCTCTGGAAATGGAGAGCTGCCTCCTCATCCTCACAAGGAGGAGAGAGCAAACTCTCTCCTACATGGTTTCCTGAGAAAGGCTTCAAGTGCTTTCCAGCCCTTCAGTGGAAAAAATTCCTGGGAGCACAATGCTGTTGCTATTTAATTACTGTTACTACCTAGTGCATTTAGGACAGCATTTTAAGTGTAACTGGCATGAGGGATTTGCTAAACTCATTACTTGTTGTGCTTGTAACAATTTCTGTATCTCCCTGGCCCTTCTTGGGGAGAATAATCCCTTAAAACATCTTGAAAGAAGGGCTAGAGAGAGCCTGCTGAGGCCAGGGCAATTCAAAGTATGTGGTGGTAATGTTGATGCTCCTTTTCTGCTGAGTGTCTGGAACTCCTGTTAGCATAAAAGATTTGATACACTGGTTTCAGTGCCGAATAAGCATAAAAATGCCCTTAGCTGCGTTTCCAGGAGGCAGCTGACACAAGGACCTTATCTCTGTAACATTTCAGCAATGATAAGGCATCTGTAGCTCTTTCCATGACACAGTTTAGTAAATCCAGCAGCAGCCCTTTGCCTGACTCGAAGAGAAGATGTGGAGCTGCTTTTTGACTTGGCTGCACAAAGTGGTGTGTAATGAGCACTCTAAGATTGGGTCATTTGTCTATTAAGTGTGAACTCTGATTTCAGTCTCGTTGGGCTCTGGCTGCTCTGGTTCAGTCTTCCATGGTCATCCCTGCACAAGGATCTGCTTTGCAGCAAGGATAGGGACTGGAATGTGTCACTTTTTGGTTCTCCCTTTGCACATCTCCTGTGTAGACAGTGGGAGGAATGTGCTCCTGAGGTGCCCCGGGACACGGTGCTGCCAAGCAAATTAAGCCTGGTTGGGAGCAGTGGTGGCTCAGCTTGGTCTTGGGTGGGTGGGGCTGTTCTCACGCGATGACACTGCAGTAAAGATCAGTATCTCTTCATGGTATTTCTGGGACTGTCACGAGCTGGTGCAGCTCCATTATTAATGTTGACCTTTTCCCTGCCCGATGAAACATCCATCTGCAGCATCCACTGCAGAGGCTCAGGAGAGCAGCATCCTGATACCTGCTGTCAAAAACGGTCCCTTTTCCCCTCGTTGTGAACCATCTCTTGTGATGTTTTCCACATGGCAGCCCTAAGTATGTAAAGACGTGTGTGTTTTCTGTGAACACAGCTGCTGCTCTTGACCCATCTGCCAGGAATTCTGCTCTTCAGACACAGCTTGCTTCCTCCTGGTGTCTGTCTCCCTGTTCCATCAGAAACAAACATTTTAACACAGCTTTGCTTGATGCAAAAGAATAACACACTCTCCTTTTAAGGACATGGTTCAGAGCATGAATGAATCCAAGGATGGGCTGAATCTGCTGTCAGATGGGTGTTTTAGTTTGGACAACTGTATAAAGTATTTGTCTCTGTGGAAAAACTCTTCTTCCCCTGCATAAAAATTCCCTAAGCAAGCGTGCCTGGGCAATGCCAAACCTGGTTAGTGTAGGGTGAAGCTTCTTGAGAGTCTCTGTCCTTCGTGCTCAAAAGAAAACAGAGTCCATGCTTCATCCTTAATTGAGTTGAGTTTTGCTCAGCTACAGGAGCTTTCTCAGCTGCACAACCAATATTGGTACTGGAGGAAAAACAGCAATTTGTTTTACTATTATAAGGAGGAAACAAAGGAAAAAAAATGTTAAGAACCCCTCAAACACAGAACAAACTTAGGATCAAGCTGCTTTTGAAACACCTGCCTCTCACCTCTGCTAAAAAGGGCACGTAACTGAATTACGGAGGGCCTGGATAATGCAGCCAGGAGTCTTTCCATACCATGGTCATCGTGCTGCCAAGGGTGTGCTCACGAGATGTCCTCTAATCCAGTTAGAAGTGCTCTTCCAGGAACCATATCATTATAGAGCTGGAAATTCTGGAAACTGGGTGGACACAGTAATCCAGGAGAGCTGCTGTGCTCTTCCCTTCTTTGTGCTAAAAATGTCTCTGGAACGAGCCGTGTCCTGCTCTGGCTCTGCTCCTGCTGGCTGGGCACAGCAGCCTCCGAAGGGCTCCTGTCCCCTCCTGGTGCCCTGGCTCTGGCTCCAGGCACTGGGAAGGGCTCTGCAGAGCTGGACGAAGCCTCCTCTGTCCTGCTGTGCTTCTTTTCCCTTTAGGACCACCTTGCTCATGAAGTGATTGGTTCTTTTTCACCATCAGGAGGGGCCTCCTGGTCTTTTCATCCCAGAGGTTAAATTTTTTATGTAAATGGGTCTGCTTTGGTCCATAGGTTGCATTGCCTCTTCCTGGCTCTTAACCAGGAGAGCATCTGATTGAGCTTGAGCTTTCTGCCTTACAGTGCTGTGATTTGATGGGAAATAGTGACAGGCACTGGAGGAAAATCAGCTGCAGCCTTTGGGCTCTCTTTTTTTGCTGTTAGGTGTGTTTGTTTGTTTGTTTGTTTGTTTTACTATGCTGTGCCCTGGACAGTCTGCTTGGCGCCCCCCCTGCCATTTGGTAGGTGTGTGCTCTTTTAAAGAGGAGCACATTTGAAACTGGAGTAGCAGCTTCTGAAATTCCTCCTGTGCTGCAGTCCTTCTGAGAAGGAGCAGTGTTGCAGGATGGGCAGTGACTCCAGGGGAGCAGCCTTCATTCCCTTGGAAGAGCTTCCTCGGTGTGAGCTCTCTGCAGTATGATGTTGGATCTGATGCTGCCGTGTCCAGAAGACATCTGGGCCTTTTTATTGTAATCATGTTTGTGCATTCAGACCAATTTTGATGGTTATGAAGGTTCAAAAAAATCCCAGAGATCTTAATAAGCTAATTCAGTAACTGTTTGTGGCTTTTGTTGTTCCTCTTTGTTGTGAGGACAGAACTGGTTCATGCTGATGAGTGCTGCATGAAAATTATATTATTAGTAATTACTGGTAATTTCTTGTCTGGAAGCTTCAGGTTTGTGGGAGAACTTGATTCTATTTGCTTCTGTATTTCCTCTGGCTTGGCTGTAGTGTCTCACGGTACCTCAGGACACTTGAGCAGTTCCCTTTCCTCCATGGCAACTTTTCACACCAGTTCTGGGTGGCAGAGGCAGTTCCCCCCTCTGTCCTGACATGGATTTTCTGTCCATCATTGAAGTGTTGAGGCTTCCCCCAAGTGAAGGGAGCAGCTCCAGCCCCCAGCTCACAAAGGATGTCAGTGCAGGGTGATGCCATGGGGATGAGGGAGAAGGCAAAGGACCGGAATGTGCTCCTATATTTTCCCCTTAAAACTGTATTTTTATTTTAAATGTGCTGTGGTAACACCGTGGTTTTTGTCAGCTGGCAAAGAGAGGGATTAGTCATAGAGGTTTGTTTTGTTTTCTTCTAGGGAAGCTGGCAGAAAGGTAGAAAGAAAAAAGTGTACCATTAAACAAAAATCCCTGCAAAAACAACAACCCTAAAGCACCAGCTTTTCAAAGAAAATGACAGTATTGCTATATTTGCTCTTTATGGAGAGCATCACCTGGCTACGCTGTCTCAAGTCCCTCTTTTAGATTTAGATTAGGGATATGCCTGCTTTTTGTGTTGTGCATGGAAACATGCAGTGGAGGTAATTGTACCTGGCTTAGCTAAGGAAATGGGAATAAAGGGAAGTAGTGCTTAATTGTTCAGTTTGAGAGTTACCTTTTCTCCTTGTACCAAATACTGAGTTTTTTCTTCAGAGATCCTCACTAGAATAGAAACATTTTTATCCCTTTCTCAGCCTGAGATTAATAGAGGGGCACTTCTTAAAAGTTGTATCTTCTGTTTTGATTTGGTTTCCAACATCCTAATTACTTCTACTTCCAACCATGCCTCTGTATCTGCTTTCCTTTCATCTTCCCGACTCTGATTGGAAGTAGCCTTAGACCAGAAAAGAAGGAAATCTTGGCTGTAGGTGAGATAAGCAGCATTTGCAGAGGAGGAAGGCCGGTGGCTGGCACCTTTCACAGGACCTGCAGCCTTGGGAATGCTTGGGAACGCAGCCGAAGGTGGGGCAGCCACAGGGTCATCTCAGACAGCTCTGGCAAGGGCTGGTGGTTTGAAATTTGCCTGGGAATAAATAGTAAGTAAACCCTGGGATATACTTGGCGAGGCAGTTCCTGCAGTTGTTCCAAGCTTCTGTGAAAGGAGCAAGCAGGAAAAGCAGGGGGGCTTGCAGCTTTTTTTTTTTCCCCCTAAACTGTAGTGAGTTTTCAGCCTATTTGTTTTGGATGCCCAGCTATTCTTAATAAACACCTGATTCCTTACTGGTTGGAGATGCTGATGGGGTGGGGGCTCTGGGTTATAAGCCTATGGCTCCTGTGCTCAGATAATAAGGTGGCAGCAACTTTGATTCCTTGTGTCAGCATCTCTTCATGACTTTTTGTTCAGGAAGGTCAGTAAAGCTAAAGAGCAAATAACTTGCTCCCTAAGCAGAGGGCTTGCAATCCAGGTTGAGTTTATATTTGTAGCTTTGTTTTGAATTTTGTTGTTATTGGCTAAAGAAATGCCTGTGCTCTTCTGGTGCCTGTGAACTCAGCTGCCGCGGTGCCCTTCAGTGCCTCTGGATTTGGAGTGGGAGGAATGCTTGTTATTTTGTGTGATGGAAGGGCCTGTTTTCAGACTCTGAGATGTGTAAAACCTTCAAACGCCAAAATATTGGCAGGGTGATGCTAAACTTTCCTCTTTTCCAGATAAGTAATAGGGAGATTTGCTCTGATTTGTAAAATAATAATTTCTCACTGGTTACTTCATGTAAACACTGATGGGGTTTTTTATGAATTGATTCTCTCACTGCCCCCTCCTCCCCCTGGGGAGAGATCTTTAGCAGCACATGGAAAATGTGACTGACCCTTAAAGGTCAGGTTCAGTCCACCCTTCTGCTTTTCATATCCCGCTTGTCAGACAATGCAACTTACTTGCTTTATCTCCTGTCCGGATCTGCTATTTTTTTCTGTATGTCTAATCTTTTTTCTATGTGTGAATTTTAAATAGAATTTCTATAAAATACGGTTGCAGTAGAGCTGTTCTCTGAACGTAATTTACTGTGCTTTATGGCTTCTGCGGATCTTTTTTTAGTTTCTTGCTACGGATGATATTGATTGGAGTACAGCATTTTTATGCAGCTGAATGGAAAGGTTATGCTCTTGCAGATTATGCTTTTTTTAAAAAGCTGTTTTACAGTAATAAACACATAGAGGCAGTGGTTACCAAAACTCTTTATTAAGTAGCTGTAAAACCTCTAACAAGATAAACCATTTAATGTATTGCCTTGTTAGTGTCTTTAGCCCTGCCTTTGATGGCGTGGTAGGTAGAGTATATATTTAGAAACTAATTCCAGAAAAAAACCCCATCCATCAGACTAAAGTATTTTTCAAGACCCAAAAAACAATCCTATTTTTTGTTTTTCCTAAGCAGAAAATCGTGTGCTTTGCATGAAAGATGCTGGTGGTAAAGCTTGGGCTTTCCAAATGGGAAAAACAGGGGCAATGGGCTCGTAACATCCCAGCCATCCCAGGAGAGTGAGATTCACGAGGCATTCCTGCTGGGATGGAGACTTGGATGAGCAGAAGAATGTTGGTGTCCAGATTCACTTGCAAACCTTCTGGATTTTGGGTTGGCTTTTACTTCTGGCTTTTGTAGTAGAGCGCAGTGTGCAGTCAATCGAGCTTAGCACCAGACACACTGTGGATGTTATTCCTCTGTCTGGAAGGTCTTTAGAGATGCATCAGACATCTCAGGGAATGATTCAGTTTGTAACAAACAGCCTCCTTCCATGCATGTTTTTGTCTCTCCTGGTAGAGCTGACTTGCTTCTGCCAAGCACTGGAATGTGACTGGTTTTCCAGAACATGAGCAGAGCATCCCGAGTGATTTAAAAAACCAGTGCTTAGCATTCCTGTCTTTTTTTTTTCCCTTTTCTTCTTTTTCTCTTTCCCTTTTTTGATGTCACACAAAAACACTTGTTTGGAGTAGGGAAGTGTGTCTAATGGAACATTTAACTTTTTAACTTTTTTTTTTTTCTGAAAGTGGCCAGTTGGCTCATTAGCTGACCATGTGTGCTCTTGGTAGCAATAGGGCGTTTTTTCTTGGAATTTTTTTTTTTCCTACAGGGATGTGTATTTGACTGAAAGAATCAGTTGCTTCTCTTGCACATCCCAATATTTATTTGCTTAACTGGTCCTGCTAAGGAGGAAAATGTATGTTCTGAAAGGCTTTACACACTCAAAGGAAACGTTTAGGAAGTTCCTTTGTTTCTAGTGACACTTAACTATAAGAACTGGCCCATAAGTAACAGGGAAGAAAGTTGCTTCTAGTACCCAACAGCTTTGTCCTCTGAAATACCACTACTGGGAATGTGTGGTTATTCCCATCAGGCAGCCTGAGGGATCTGAAAAAGAAAGTTTTATTGGTGTCAGTTGGGTGTTACCTGTGTTAGCCCTGAGTGCCTGAGCTGCTGGAGAGCTGAGGAGGAACTTTCAGATTTCAACATGTGTGTTTTATCTTGTCAGTTTTTTGAGGCTTTTCTCTTTTCCCACTGTGGTTTCTATGGGAATGTCACAAGTTTGGGTGGTGTGTGTAACCCTCCCAACTGCAGCACAGTCTGTCTCTATATTGCTTAACTTTTGGGGATTTTTTTGTGCTCGTTTCGTGCTGCAGGACAGGGGCAGAGGATGTTTGACATTAACTGTAGGGGTGCCAGTTTCAGGGATGGCAGTCAGAGAGATGATTTCTCTGTCCTCTGGAGGTGAAACAATTAAGTCAAAAAGCTGCACAAACCATTGTTTCCACACAGACTTGAGGATGGACCTTTACCATCCCCAGTCCCCTGGGGTGCAATGCAAGCTCAGAGAGGTCCCAGAGGTGGGAAGTTGGTTTGGGGAGTGAAGGAGGAGAGGGGCTTGTGTGGCTGACCTCAAGAAGGGCACTATTGAGTGAAAGGTTTGTCTCTACCACCTTTTTCAGAAGAACTGGTATGTGCTAAAACATCCGAGGGAACTGGGAGTGTTCCTAGCCCTGGGCACAGCACTACATGCATTTAAAAATAAAAACTGGTGACACTTGTTTCAGCTGTCCTTAGTGTGAATCAAAGCACTCCGGTTTCCAGTATTTCTCAGCACTGACAGCACCAGACTGGGCAGCAGAGATATTTTAGCCCTGCACACAGGATTAGTGGTGTCTTAGGGAGGAAAATGAAGCACCGTGTGTTCCTGCAAATGAGCAATTTACAGTTCACTGAAAAAAGTCTGGTACTGCCTGGCGGATGGTTCTGTGTGGTACAAGGCTTTTGATCTGGAAATCCTGTCAATCACCTGCAAGTTGAAGAGCTGGAAGAGGGTTGTGCTTGCTGGTAACTTTGTGCTCCTTTGCTGCACCGGCTCAGGGAGCTTCTTCCAAAGAGTGTTCAGTGCAGATTGTGTGAGTGTCTTTCAGTGTAAGAACCGAACTCCAAAGGTATAAAGGAATTTAGTTAACTAATCCCCATCCCTTCTTAGAATGTGATAACTTAAGCTTCGGTACTAGGGCACCCCAAACCCAAACAAGGGGCTCAGGTGGGATTTTTGAGTTGCCTGTGCAAATACCACACTGATGTTTTTCTCTGTTTTGAAAACCTCCTTATGCTGCATAGCTTTCTTCCTGGGTGCTCCCCTTGCCCTTGGTCTGGCAGCATTTCTGAAGGAAGAGGTGTTGGGCCACTCAGGGTGAAAGATGTAACAGGAACACAGTAAACCAGCCCTTTTGTCCTTGTGCTGCACCCAGTGCATGTTGGTTTGGGTGGAGGGACTGGAGGAACCTCTCCCAGGAGGGCTTTTGTAGCCAGTCACACCTTGAACCTTGCTGGAGGTGTGGATAAAACTGGAGCTATTAATGCAGGCTTTTACCACATCATCTTGGCAAACCATTTTCTCCAATAAATGTGACAGGCTGACCTGGTGCTTCCAGAGGAATTTGTCCCTGAATCCTGGAGGAGCTAAGGACTGGGAAGTGTTAGGGAGGCTGACACTGCTGTTTCGGAAATTCTGGAGGTGATTGCCGGGGAGAGGAATATGAGAAAATTACTCCTTCTCCTTCAGATGTGTGCAATTTGTAACTGTTTGGCTAATCTGATCATCTCATCTTGCCTGGGATGACAGATGGAACAGATAGCTGTGCTTTGCTCAGTCCTTTTGTGCTAAAGGAGCACATGACCTTATTTTGAAAGAGTAAACTTCTGCAGGAATAAATATTGTAAAGAGAAAAATGATGCTCTCTCTACTTTCCCCTATGACAGGCTTTAGAAACTTGTCCATTATTCTGTAAAACAGCGTAGTTACAATCCTGTCTGTCAGCATGGAACTGGAAAATATTTTCAGCTCAAAATAAACTCCACAAATAAAATAGCTTCCATGTGATCCCATATTCAGAGGAAAGCTCCTGGACTTTAGTCCTAAATAAAGATTCCGGCCAACTTTGGTGCTTTAAAGAACAGTTAGTGGTTGTCCTAAATTTGACCTTACCAGGTCCACTCTCCTGCATAGCCCTTTCCTTTGGTCAGGTCAACAGAGCAAGGTTCACATTGGTTTCTCTTTGTTACTGGTGCTTTCAGTTGCTTTGAGAGTGGCTTCAGTGGTGTGAAATGCAAGGAAAACATTCCAAAATGTAATCATTGAGCCATCACTTAGTTGGCAAGTCATTTTCAAAGCTTGCCATTGTCCTTTGGTCCTCTTTATCATTGCTGGGAAAAAACCTGTGCTTGAGAAGGCAATGATTTGCTTGGTTTTTGATACAGTCAGACCTATTTATTTTGTCAGTGGTAGATGCTTCTAATGTATTTAGCAGTAAATCATCCTGAAGCCAGGTCTCTGAACAGCTCTTGCTTGTGTTCTTTCCTCCTGATGGAGCTGTCGGGATGTTGTTGCTGAATGTGCAGAAGAGAATGGCCATTCTTCTTTCTCTTCTAATTTCAGAGATCAACAGGGATCAAGTGCATTGCATTTTTAGAAGTAGCAAATCTGGTTAGTTTGGAACTTGGAAGTTTTCTCTCCCATTAGCTAATTAGGACTATTATACTCTATTGTCATTATTGTCACTCAGGGTATTTTTGAGAATCAAGGGTGAAAAGTGACTGTATAAAATGAAACTCATCAACAAGGCTCCCTGAGCCTATTGTGAGTCACCCTCACTGATTTCAGTGACAAAAATAAATCTTCTGTTACAACTGTTGACTCCTGCAAGCCCTGCAGTTACTCATTGCAGGAGCTGGTGCTGGTTTGTGCCTTGGGAAGAGCCACTGTCACCAGCACGTGGCCAGGGAGGCATCTCACCCACATGTGGCTCCTGTCAGCCAGGCTCTTTTCCCTCCACCTCTAGCCTACGATAAATTGTTAAACTTTTACTACCTCTTGGATTGTTTTGATCTTTATCAATTTTATTAAAAATCCTGAAGCTGAATAGCGCTCTCCTGAGGAAGGAGGGGCAGCTGGTTGTTGGCAAAAGCTTGTGTTCTAGTGAGAGAACAGAGAGGATAAGGCCATGGATTTACATAATTATTGATGCCTTTTCTTTTTTTTTAAACTGAAAACATAAATTGCACACCTGAGCAGCTGAGATAATCTTCTAGCAGTGGTCTCTGTAATTAAAAAAAATTGTTAGCAGGTTGTCACTAGAAGTATAGATTGTTAGTGCTTCCATTGCTTACGCTTTGCTTTTCTTCCTTGTAATTATCGTGACTGGTATTTTTAGGGCAGCTTTGCAGCTTGTCTATTTTCTCCCAAGTTGGCTAAAAATGCTGGTCTCACGTGACACGATAAATATTCTCTTGGAAACTAATGCTGTATATATCCCGAACTTCCTGTTCTACTGATATCTGGATTAATTTCTTAAAATTGCAGGAGCTGGAGGAAAGGTGTCCCTTTTTATTGAAGCCTGGGCATGTGGCTGTTAATGGTCTTAAGAGTAGCTTGACTGGTCTTTGCAGATAAATCCTAGCCTGGAATGTTTTTGTTTGCTTTAACTTTTGAGTGGTACTAGCCTTAGCTGTAACCTCTTTCAGTTTCTGTTGTCTTTTAATAAGGACTTCCTAGAGCTTTGATCCTGCAGTGAAATCCATGCAGAATCCAGCTGTGGCTGCAGCAACGAGGCTGACACGGAGCACGGGGCTGCTGCTGTGCTGCTCAGACTTTCCCACTGGAATCACAGGGCTCTTCCTATTGATTTATTTAGTCGTAGGGCTACCCTTACAGGACCTTTACTGTGTCTCCTGTCTGTGTCTCCAGGACACCTGGGTGTACATTTCTCAGAGGTGTTGAGAACTGCACGCTGCTGGTGCCCAGGCCCAGGACTTGTCCCTGCTGTCCCTGTCTCAGCTCCCACCTGGAGCTCCTGGGCAGGTCCGTGGGGCCTCAGCATTGATTGAGGGCACCCACACAGAACAAGGTGTCTGCTTGTGTGTTACACGTGATAATGCTTAACCTGAAAACTCAAGGTTGCAGTGGGGAGCTTCTGGTAGAATTGTATATGCTCTTTTCAGTGACACACTCCATTTCCATGCAGGCTGTGAGAGGTGCTGGTGGGAAAAGGTATCATTTGTGAGCTCCTCCAGACAGGGTACAGTTCATGGATGAGCCTTGCCCTGCGTTTGGGCAGCGTTGTTTAGGTTGATCCCAAGGTTTGCAGCCTGGCTCTTGCAGGAGTTGACTGTGTGTGCTGTCACTGCTGGCATTGCTGGGAATGCAGCTTCCAAACACCCTCTGGAACCCGTGAGAGACCAAGGCACTGTTTGTGTTATTGATTTCTGGACTTCGCTGTCATTCAGGATTTTTGCTTACTGACAGAAGCAAAATAAAAGCAAATCTGTGGAAGAGCAGAAATGGAACTTTTAGGCTAATGAAGCTGTATTGTGTCTGACAAATGGGTGGCTAATCTGCTGGAGAAGGGGGAGGGTTGACTTTTAATGAGAAGTTATTACATGTTGAATAGCTGTTAAATTGCTGTATTAATAAAGTGGACAATCCTCTCTAGCTTGTCTCCTTAAAGTGTTCTTTGAATTGAGAACCCCCTTTAATCCATTCTTTTAAAAAATTAATTAACATTTTGAAAAACACTTCTTTGACTGTGGTGGCCTGGTTCAGATTAAATTGGGGTTATGTCATGACTGCTTCCTTATGTACTTTAGCTGTAATTTATGGACTCAGTGGATAACACTAACTTCATATATAAGAGCTTAACACTTCTGAGAACAAGACTAATGGGCTGATTTTTTTGGTCACAGCTTTGAATTGGCAGCAAACAGAAGAATAGAAATGAGATGAGAAAACAGGGTCTGGTGCCTGGACTGAGAACTTTGATATTATTTTCAGTTCAGCTCCTGATTGTTTTGACTGGGAGCCAGCATTTGCAGTGAATTTTAGACTAAACTGTCCAAACTTTAGTGTCCCTCAGATATTGCACTCCTTGTAGACTGCAGGTAGCTTTTATTGCACAGATTAATTGTCCTTTTCTTCATGCCATGTTGTGATCAAGCTGGAATGTTGAAGTCCTTTAGCTCCTCTGGTACACTTCGTGGATATGCCAAACCCTCCAGCTTTGGGTGGTTTTGGCTTCCCACCTGCCAGTTCTGGGGTTTCTGAGAGGGTGTTCCTCAGGGCATCCCTCAGGGCCAGCAGACACACGTGTGTGCTCTGGATGTGGCTGTCTAAGAAAGCCCAGCTCCTGAATCAGGTCACTGTTTACAAAGCAGATTTATGTCAGATATAAATACAGCTGTAATGCCCTTTAGCAAAGGGCATCTGGGGCTGTGCAGTGCTCCTGCAATCCGAGAGCTGACAGAGCTGGATCAGCCAGGATGGAGAAATTCCCAAGGTGTGAAACAACTGGCCAGACCACGGCAGGAGCTGTAGAGCCAGGACAGGGAACTGCACCGCTCAGTCAGAGCCATCCCTGAAATCTGAACCGAGGGGGCTGGACACTTTCTGCTCAGTGCTTTGCTTCCTCAGCTGCTGTCAGGCTGGAACAAGGTTTCCATCCTATGGTGCATCTCATGAAAAGGAAAATGTTGTGTCTGAACCCTTAGTGAACTTAATTTTGTAATGCTCTCTTATAAGGGACACCCCAAAAAAGAAGTGTCCCTTATAAAGGCCACCCCCTAAACAATTTGGATATTTGTTGGGGAAAAAAGGAAAAGTTTATTTGAATGGGTCTTGGAGGTCAAGAAACAGATTTTGTTACTTTTGTTTTAATGTACATTAAATTGCTTTCTTTTGATCCATCTGTGCAGTATGACACATTGTTGCAGGACACCCTGATGGACTTGTGAAACTGAATTTGTAGTTGGTGGAGGTGGTTGAAATCCCATTTAGTTTGAGGAATAAAACCACACAGAACTCCACAGGAGTCCTCAAGGAACATGAGAATTCTGCCCTTGGGAAAGCTCTCTGCTTGCTTTGTTGGGCTGAAACCACAATATGTGCTCTATGGCTGTTAAATGCTTTGATACATCCAGAAATTTTCTGTAGAAAAGAGAATTGTTTCCTGGAGAGAAGTCTGAGTGAAGCCAGATCTTGGCTTTCTGAAACCAGTGGCAGTGGGAACAGCTGTGGGAGGGGTTCAGCAAAATGGGTCACAACAAAAGGCTGAAGGATTTGCTTCAAAGTTTTGTCTTGTGGATTTGACAGCTGAAAAGTGAGTTTGGTTTGTGATGCCCAAGATATTAATGCAAAAATTGGGTTCAGAGCACAACTTAATTACATCTGAGAATATTTTCCCCAGCAAGGATTATTTGCATGGGGTTTTGGGGATACTGTTGTGAGAGTTTGAGCATCTTTTGATCTTGTCATTTGAAGAAATTTCCTTGCCATTTGAAGTAATAGGAGGTCTGTAGCCCTTCTAGAAGAGGGAGGGTGAGTGTTTGGTTGTGGCTACGCTGGTTTGAGTGTCACAGGCTGCCTGGGCAGCTCTGCCAGTCTTCATTCAAGTTACTGCATCAACCAAACCTGGACCTACTTTCCAGCAGGAAAAAGGCCTTTCTATGAGCGACAGGAGGTGGGGTGTGGTGTGTGCTGAGGACCTCTGGGCTCTTGGGGGAATTTGATATTTTCAAGAATCGTTTTATTTTCTGCAGAAATTACTGATAGCTTGAAAGGCAGTTGGTAAGAAGAAAAAAGAATTCTTCACTTTTTTTTTCCAGTGGACTTGTGCCGGTTATCAGGGAAGTTGAATTTGCTTGAGCTACCCCACTCCCTCCTCTATTTATAAAAAATTATTTTGTGGCAAAAGTTGGATCCAATCTTGAATCTGCTCTGTCACTGATTCTCTCTTGGATATTGGACCAGATAACTTTTCTCCCTATGTCTCAATTTCCCTGCAAATGAGGGATAATGATGGTTGTCCCTGAGGCCAGGGCAGAGCTTTAATGCATCCCTCAAGCACTGGGAGCTGCTGCAAGGATCACGGCTGGGCCCCAGCCAGACACTCCTGCTCCTGTGGCTCTGCTCTGGGTGTGTGACTCAGAGAATGTTGTTTCCTCTTCTCTTGCCAGTACCTGCATTTGTCTCCTTAGGTACCACTCCTGCCCTTGGCTTGGGCAAATTCATCATTTATTAATATGTAGTTTCAGCTATATTTTAAGTGATCATAGTGTGTCCTTTGGGTTGTATTTTTTATGGAATGGGCAGAATGGGGAAGGAGTGTGTTGGGTTTTCCCAGAGCAGGTGAGAATTCGGGATGTGGATAGCACCTGGCAGTATCCCTGGGGGTCTCTTGTTGCCTGAGCTGGCCATTGGATCCTGGTTTGGAAGGGTGTGCAGAGGTCCTGGGTGTTGGGGAGGTGCAGCTGTGGCCCCAGTGCAGCAGCTGGATTTGGGGCAAAGCCGAGGGTCTGGTCCCATCGGCAGCCCCCCAGGGAGGAACCTGGAGCCGCATGTCCCACAGCCCTCGAGCTGGGACTGTCCAAGTGACTGGCAAAGCTTCGTCCTCCTTCAGACTTCTCAGAAAAGGGCAGGGGACAGAAATGGCCCAGCAATTTGTTACCCAGACTAAAGGAGAAATGGAACTGCTCTGGCACTTCGGCCTTCTCTGCCTCAGCTGGCAAAACTGCTCAGCTGGAAACACCCTGGAACCCTCTAAATGGTGTGGGTGGTATTTAGAGGCTGTGTGTTCCATGTTGTGGTTAGCATTAAGGATGATTTGCAAAAGCAGTAAGATGTGATGGTTTAAAAATGCACCATCACTCCATATGTGGGATGTGGAATGGTAGAAGGGAAGACATAACACCAGCCCAAAATGTGCTGAATAATGAACTGAAAGTGGTTATTGATTAGCTGTGCACTTTCATTACCCTGCTGCAGTCCGAGAGCAGCGAGTGATTCTTTTTTCTTTATTAAAAAAAAAAAAAAGAAAAAAGACTTTCAAAGGCACTTATGAAATATTTAGTGTAATTATTTCCAAGATCAAAACTCCAAAGAAATTACCCAGCCACAGAAACCTTGTTAATCTGTTGGTGTTATGGATGAAAGATGCAACAGAGATATTAAACATTTACTGCTCTTGTGCAAAATGGCCCTGTACTTTCTACCTCAATTGCACCATTATTCATCAGCCTTCACTGCTGTGTCTGTCTTGCTCCCCATGTAGGAATTTTAGGTGTCATTACAAGTTTCTTCTGATGGAGTGGGACTTATTTTCTTTATCCCCATTTTGCCTTTAGGCAAGGCTCAGCCTAATGAAACCAGTGTGAAGTATGACGGTGCTCTAACACTGCCTTTGCAACGGTATCGTGTTTTCCTCCATGAAATAGTCTTTTTAAACCAGCTTTGAATGCTCATTTCTTGTTCCACATGGTATTTGCATAAGCGAGGGAATAAAATGTTATTTCCGTCAGGACTGTAACTACTGAAAAAGTGGAGGAGCTGTTGATGACCCTTTTCAGTTTGAATAGGGAGTTACTAAGGAAGCAATCCAGGCTCTGTCCGATGTTGACTCAAATCCCAAAATTGCATTTTTGTGTCTCAAAAGCAGGTTTAGTGGATCTGCAAGTGTTTGGAGATAAAAATTCAAATTAACATTGAGAAATAGCCTAAAATGGGCTGTAGGTTGGAAAAGATGAGCATAAAGACCCATGAATCAGCTATAAAATGGGGAATGAATGCTGTGGTTGCCATCCAGGAGAGGTGGGATATGGCTGTAATGGGTTTGGGACTGAGTGGCTGTCAAGTGCCTTGTGCTATTGGCAAATACCATGCAGAGGGGTATGAACAAGAGTTACAGGAAAGACATGGAGCTTTGGACTTCCCCCTCTCTGCTCTCAATTTTTTATTTTCGTGCTTAGCGACTGGTAAGATGAAGGAGTGGGAGTTTTCATGACTTTCTGCTCTTGATGTTTTAATAGAAAACTGTAATTTCCAGTGCAGCTACTGATGGAGAGAAAGGGAACAGGGATGGTGTGGACATGGACATTAAGAGCCTGGATGGATTTGTCATTGGGATTTTACTTCTTAATACAAGTGGAGCCTTGACCAGCTGGTGGGAGCTGCACCAAGCTCCGTTGTGCTCGCTTTTCTGAGTTCTGTCAGGAAGAGGGATTGTAGCACCTGGAGCTGGAAAGTGTAAATGCAATAACCTCCCAGGGAGGCTACCTGGGAAATTAGATATGTTTATTTATTTTTTTTTTAACTTGGCCTGCCTCCCATCTCCTTGCCACTGCTGCCCAGAGTGTGCAGGCTTCTGCTTGGCAGTGGCCCTTCAGTCTAATGGATGTGCCACCAACCAAAGTAAAATCCTGTCCATGCTGTTTGCCTGTGGCATTCCATAGATTTTTCTTTACGGTGGTTTAATGAGCTGCCAGCAATTTTCAGTCTGTTTTCAGCCAACACGCTGTACTTGCCACACTGTCAGTGCTGCTTTTATTTTTGTTTCCCTGTGTGTATATATATGTATGTCTATATATATGTGTGTCTATATATAAAATATATATTACATATCTATCTTGATGTATTTGTGTGCATAATGTTGGCCTGTTTTCACTGGATAATGTTGAGTCTTGGACTAAGAGCAACCCCATTAAAAGCAGGGTCTGCCCAGTTCCTTTAGCTCACCAGGCTCTGCAGCCTGGCCACAGGATGCTGGGGTTTGTGGCTGCTCTCCTCATGCAGTTTCACTTGGAAACGTTTAACCTTTAATGTCAGCGTTCTTTTTGATATTCATCTTTATCCTCAGTATCAGCAAAAGGATTAGAGGCTGGTTTGTCTTTCCCTCTGAACTCGTCTGTGGCTCCAGTGTGCTTATTAGTTCTTTTAATGGCTTCTTTATTAGTTCGTTATTGCATAACCTCCAGGCACGGCAGGACTTGAAATGTTAATTTTCCAACCAAAGTTCAGCTGATGGACTTCACCTGATCTCCTTGGAGTCAGTGTGTGCATGAGGAGGGCTGGCTGGCTTTGCACCACAGCATCATTTATAAAGCAGAAGGGAGGGAGTTAGTTTTTCCTCTCCCAGGTGTTAAAGGAGTAATAGGAATGGAAAGTACAAAAAACCAGCACAATATCCTAGAACGCTTAAGCAGAAGAGGTGGTGGGTATTGTGCACGCTTTGCTGTGGTGTTGCTTTCCCCTGTCCTTTCTCCTCATGTTGCTTCAAGCCAGTATTTGGCTGCCCAGTGAACTATAACAAGATTTAATAGCTCCAGTGTTGCTATATTGCATTTGGACCGCTTCCATCCTTCAGTTGTAATAAACGTCTGCTTTACAATGAGCTCTTAAATTCTATAAGTGACGTCAAATTGTATCTAATAATGGAAAAAAGATCAAGTACTGTAAGTGTGACTTGTTCGCCCTGTCTCACCGAGCAGTGTTTGTCCTCAGCCCCTTGCTGTGCTGCCTGCCTTCGAGAGCTCTGGAGCTTGCCCTACACCTGGCAAAAGCTGATTTCCACAAATGCTTGTGTTTTCCTTGTTCTCTTCCCCCTTCCTTGTCCCCTGGCTGTGTTGGAGGCAGTGGCCAGCCCCAGGGGCAGGCATGGGGAGCTCCAGCTGCTCCAGCGCTGGAAGGACTGCTGCAGTTTTGCGACGTGGGCACTTGTTCATTAGCTGCTGGTTCACTGTCAGATGGGATCTAAGCTCAGTCATGAAACTCGGATGTGCAAACATCTGCACTGTAATATTTCTCTGTGAAGATGTGACAGATGAGATGGGCGATTAAGATGAACGACCGCACTGAGAGTCATGCACTGACACAGTGGCCTTGGAGCTGAGAGCCTGTGAACTGTGCACTTTTAAGGAGCTTTAACTTTTGATCCATTTTTTTTTTCTCCCCAGGCCTGATGAATTTTTAAATCTGCTTAGCTGTCAGTGAGCAGGTACGGCCCACACTATGAAAACTGAAAACTGCTGATTTTAAAAAGCTTGTTCTGTCTCTTCAGTTTAGTGCATGTGTGTGAGAGAGAGACAGTTTTGAGAGTAGTGATGAGTGTTTGTGGCCACAAAGCTACTAAATAGAAATGTTGAGGCTTTTTAACCTTTTGGTGTAGACATGGCTTGAAACAGTCCCACTGGAGAGATCACTTTGGTGGGGTTGGGAGAGGAGGGGAGAGAAGGGAAAGGTAAAATATGAGCACTCATTATTCATCTCCTTGGAAAAGCTTCATAAACTGTGTTTTCCCCTGACCTTTACAGAGTGGTGGTCAGTCATGAGAGATTCACAGTGACACTTAGGCTCCAGCCTAGAGTGTGCTAAGCACTCACAAACCAAGAAGTTCCTCTCTGTCTTGTGGTCCTTCCCATGGAGCTGGCAGCGGGATGTGGGCAGGCCAATTGTGAGGCCGTGCCGGTCCCTGTGATGGATCTCAGGCTGAGTGTGCCACAGCCTCTGGAGAGGGTTGGGCTGAGCAAGGTTTGACAGCCAAGCTCTGTAGATGCTCCTGGAAAGCTCCTGAGAGGCAGGGACACCGTGGACAACCAGGATCAGAGTGACGGGGAATGGTCTTTGCAGCAGTGTCACTCTGGAGAGATAAAGCTGAGCAAGACTGCTCTGGGCCAGGAGGGAAACTGCTGCATTAATCAAGGTGTGAGCACCGAGGCTGCCTTTGAAAACTGCTGACTTAGGCCTTGGGAATCTGTTTCCCATTTATGCTGCTGCTTCTGAAGGCATAAATAAATCCAAGCACAGTAAGTATGCAGCGCTTCCAGTCGTGGGAGAGCACTGTGTCCTCCTCCAGGGAACTCTGCGGGAGAGGGAAGGTGGCCAGGCTGCTAAGCCTGGCGTTGCTTCCCGAAGTCCAAGTGTTGGATACACTTGGGATCAATGCTAACATCTCTTTGATATCACTTCCTTCAAGGAAGCATCTTCTTGGGGAATAAAGGCGATGTAGAGAACCTAAGGAAGGTCTTTAGGGAGGTAGGTGAGGTCTCCAGGTAATGCCTTCACTCATCCTTTTGCCATTACGGGTTTGGCTTGGTTTTCTTATGGTTGTTTCTCTTAATTATCTTTAATTTCTTGATGATGTAAAAATATTACAAGGAAAATTGTTCAATAGCTGAGTCAAAGATACCAATCCTTAGCTCGCAAGTGTGCTCTTTCATAAAGGAGACTTTTCTCAGCTTCTACAGACACCACAGCCCTGAGCAGGCAGTGGTTGATCAGAACCTGAGACCTGGGGCTGGGACCTGCCTCTGCCACCGGCTGCTGTGTGAGTCTCCGTGATGGGCTTTCCTTTTAACTTTATAAAAGCATAAAATGAACCTCCTGTGTGAAGCTCATTATAGTTGCTCTCTGTGTCTGGGGCCATTTTTTCTCTGTTGAAAAAGGGATGCAGCAACCATGGCCCGAGGTGGGTTCCTCCTGCTGGGGCATTTGTTGCTCACTGCAGCCCTGAAAAGCCTCTGCTCAGCAGCCTGAGCACGGAAAATGTGAGCTGGTCAAAAATTAGTCATTAAGGTGACAGCTGGGAACAGAGTCATAACAGCCCTTTTGTAGCCTGAACCCACGGTGTGAGTGGTTCTCCTGTCCTGAACCCGCAGAAGAGCCGGGATTTCTGCTGCCACACTCAGTTTCCATCCCCTCAGGGCCAGCCTGGGAACCCTGGCTGGGATTTCACCTCCAGCACTCCAGAAGCACAGTTGAACCACCCCGTCACACCCTGATTCTTACTCCTTAATTACGAGCTGTCAGTTGTTATCAGTCCTTTGCTACCTCCTTTAGTACCAGGGAGGTTGCCCTGACTTCCCAAAGCGAACACCAAGTTCATGGGTTAAACAAGAGGTTCTGCTGGGTCTCTTGGTCTGTTCAGCTTCTGCAGATCCAGATAATCCTCCCCTGATTTTAAAGCACGGGCACTTTTTTTAGGGAGTTTGTTGTTGTGAGGGAGACTGTTAAAATTGGAAGTAAATGCAGCAGGCTGTGCGTGAGCCTTCAGACAGCCTGGAGCAATGGCTCAGAGGTGGACCTGACTCATCGCAGCAGGATATTGACTCTGCAGCATAATTATGATGCTTTGAGAACCTGATTTTAAAATAATTGAGGTATAAAATTATGCGCCTGGCTTGCACAGTTACTACAGCTCTGGGTATAAATTGAATAACGGGCTGTACAAATGTGCCACTTGGCTATAGCAGGAATAGCAGCGAGTCTGGAAATGTCCTGCGTCACCGCTGTTTTCCTCTTGCTGGGAAGCTGGCTGCAGGCTGAGGTCTGCAAACAGCCTCTGGATCTTCCACTTGTGCAGCCACAGGGGTTTGGCAAATCCAGAGGAAGTCCAGCTTGGTGCCGCTGAAATCCAGTGGTGAAACCCTGGCTGTTTGCTAATCCCGGCACGTGGAGCATCTCAAACACCTCTGGCTGTAGCAATGGGCTGGGTGCAGACAAGTGCCATGGATGCAGCTGGGGTTTTGACACCCGTTTTCCAGAGCTGTGTGGTGGCTCCCCTGCTTCCAGAAGTGCTTTTTCCTTCTCTCCCATCATTTCTGCAGACGAACTTCTGTGTTTGGTTTGGACAATACAATGAGGGGTCTTGATGAGCTTTAATTCTCTATAAAATCCCAAGATTTTGGAAGGAGGCCGCTCTTCTCAGTGAGTTGTCTGAAAGAGCCATTTTGTCACCTCTGTTCCACCTGGAATGGTGTTCCCCCGGATTTGAATTTGGTGAAATCCTATGTTTGTATTTTGTGGTTTAATACCTGGGCTCCATGGCTCTTGGAAGGCTTGGAACAGGTTATTTTCAACTCAAAGACAACCCAAACTGCAAACTTACCTCGATTTTCTTTTTTTTTTTTTTTTTTTTTGGCCAGTCAAGCTAAAAACCAGGCAAACAAGTCAGGTTTGTTCTCTTTGTGCCTCCTTCAGTGTCAGGCTGCTGATCCCAGGTGCTTTTCCCTTGGTATGAGGTTGGGATTTGCTCCTTGGTGTTGCCCAGTGTGTTTCTGGGGTTGTTTTCTACCCAGCTTTTGGGGGCTAGCAGCAGTAGCTGGAGTGGGTCGCTGCTGGAGGAGGTTTCCAGTGGGTACATAAGCAGGATCTGCTGCAGCCTGCAGACCTGCAGACTGAGCCCAAACACTGCTTTTTAATCATTGGCCACAGGGAAGGAGAAATCTGATGGGGAACTTCCCACTGAACCCTCAGCTCCCATAAAAGCTGAGCAGGAAGCTGGAGCAGGAGCCAGTGCTGTGACCAGACAGGCTTCTCATGCCAAGGCTGCTGCTGCACCTGCTTGGGGCCAAAATGTTGGGGTTTTTAGTCTGTAATAAAATAAACCCTCTTGTGTCTCAGCCATCTGAATTATTACCTGACTGGCACTTCATTATAAAACACATTTTTTCCATGTTGGTACTTGTTTCTTGCCATTTTACTGCTTTTTAGGTTTTATTTTTTGTTTTATTCATCTCTTCCAGTCGATAGAAATACCCTGGTTTTAGCAAGCAGCAAGTGCAGACATGACTGATGTCCTTATGATGGAGCAGAACCACTTTCAGAGCATTTGGGGAACAGGGGGAGAAGCTTTTAAATCTAATTTTCAAAGATCTCTAAAGCACAACAAACTGCTCAAGACGTGTAGCTCCCACTGCCATTAGCTCCAAGAGTTGAGATCCTGGAGCTGCACCATTGCAAATCTGGTGCTTGAGATCCATCCTGTGGTGGTAACTGTTGTTCTTTGCCATGACACTAATTAAAAACCACTTAATGAGATTATCTCCACCTGTTCTGGAGGATTAGTTTGATGGAGGAAATCCTGCACGTGCGTGTGGATGCACACACTTCTGTGCATAGCTTGGCAGTGTAGGGAAGCAGAGTTTTCCCAGAATTATTCTCTGTAGGCTTTGCCATAGTTGAGACTTTTTTATCCTCCCCTCCACGCACACAGATTGCTCTGACAGCAATAAAATGCGGCAGAGAATTGAATTTGGAAATAAATTGTTTAGATGATGCAGCACCAGACAGATCACTATTCCAGAAGAGTCGGTCCGGGGTGGATTTGCTTTAGTGCTGGATTAGAAATGTGGCAGTCACAGGGAGGCGAGCTGGGGGCACCATGGCACGGGGCTGGGTGTGCCTGGGCCAGTGAGCCCTGGGCCGTGTCCCCTGGGCAGTGTCCCCTGGGCAGTGTCCCCGTGTATGCTCGGCACTGGGGCAGCTCTGGCAGAGATGTCACAGTAAACCTGGGCTATAAATACTGAATGTTGTCCCTGGTTGCTCTGTGACCATGGGCATGTGTTTGAACCTCTCTAAACCTTGTAAAAGTTTGGTGAAGTGTTGTGCAAACACCAACTGGCACTAAG
The DNA here is from genome assembly GCF_017639235.1 of Corvus kubaryi. Taxonomy (NCBI): domain Eukaryota; kingdom Metazoa; phylum Chordata; class Aves; order Passeriformes; family Corvidae; genus Corvus; species Corvus kubaryi. The sequence continues at coordinate 61,395 of NW_024581643.1, forward strand.
GGCTGTTGATAGTGGTGCGGTTTCCTGGTTCCCGCATCATGGTTTAATCCACAAGATAAATTGGTTGGGTTTATTCTGTTGGTTGTTTTCACCAGTCACAGGGTTTGGGGCTGGTTTGGCTCCAGCAGCTCTCTCTGAAGACATCCAATAAGCAGGCACAGCAGGAAAGGTGGATTTTGGTGACAAGAAGGAACCAAGTGAATGGTTTGTGTGCTGTGAGAGCCGTCACCAGATCCTGCCACAGCTGACTTGGGCTGATAACAGACTTTGCTTCTTGTGTCCTCTTTTCATCACCATTCATCCTTTTATTTCCCCCTTCCTTACATAAAGTTATTGTCTTTATCCACAGTCCATAGAGGTTATTAAAGATATTTGAAGAGTTCCTGCTTTGACCTGTGGTGTAGCAAATGCTATATTCCCTGAATTCTTAACCAGTAATTCTGTTACAGTGCCTTGAGGTGGGGTAGGATGGGATTTTTCTCTGTTGCAGTTTGATCTTTGACTGTATTCTCATACAGTGGGAGTGTAAAAATGAGCCTGACATTGACAGAAGTGACAGGAGGATCTTGCCAGCAGACTGCTTTGGAGGTGCAAGAGAAGGGGTCCTACCAAGAAAATAATTCAGAATAAAGCAGGGAAGAAAAGTACGTTTGTACTGTCTTTATTCTTAGAATCCAAAGATCTTTCTTCATCATGTTGTTACTGAGGGCTGAGGAAGTCTAATTATTGCCTTTTCTTGTTGCTAAATGCTTTTGAGAGGATAAAACCTGATGCCTTTGAGTGGATGCATCTCTGGTGTGTTGCTGACACTGGAGAGAGACTTTATTGTGGGCAGCAGCAGATTCATTTGGGCCTATTCATTTGGAGCTTTTGTCACATCCCTTCCGTGGAGATGCTGTTGCATATGAAAGTCTGATTGATACAGTGGCAAAGGTCACGAGGGTAAAAGCTTTGATGGCATCCCCTGAAGCAACTCAAAATTCTTGGGAAGGATTCTGTTCAGTTTGATACCAAAGGTCTGGTAGCACTCCAGGGATTCTTCTCTCTGCTATTAGGCTTATAGCTATTACAAAAATTAATGTTTGTCTGTTGGTTTTTTTTATTTTTTCTAAATAGGATGTTCTGCCATAAGAATGGAAAATAACCACTTCTCTCTTTTCCCCCTCCCTCCCTTTCTCTCTGTTTCAGGGATCCTCGATGCATTTCCTTGCCATTATTTAAGGAGCCTTTACTAAAAGCTTTTGGATTGTGTTTTTGAGCAGAGAAGAGATTTTTGTATCCAAAATGCTCATAAAGGAATATCGTATTCCTCTTCCAATGAGCGTGGAAGAATATCGCATCGCCCAGCTCTACATGATACAGGTCAGGAACATTCTGGTCCCTGCAGGGCCCTGGGGGGCTCTGGGTGGGGTGGGGGAGAATTGCTGCAGGATTGGGTGTTTTAAATTTGGGTTTTGCTGTTTGCTTATAAAGGAGAAGCAGGGAAAGTAACGCAGATTTCAATTTCTGACCTGCTTCCTCTTCTCCTTAAATTGGAGAACCTCTGTTTGACCTACCTGGGGAAACAGCAACTTATTCCTGTGGAAACACTCAGCCCACCTGTGTGGGTACCTACTGGAAGGGATCAAGCTGTAGGGCATAAACAGCCACTGCTTCCCAGGTGGGCTGTGGTTGCTGGTCATGCCAGTTCCAGTTGCAAACTAAATTCTGTTCTTTTCTTGGGAAGCAACAGTTGAATATAAATTAGAGAGGGTAAACCAAAGGTGTAACTTGGAATTAAGGGAGGGAAAAAATTAAATGTAATATATCTGGTGGAACAGATACTAATCAGTTTAGGCATAAAATGTAGATTATTTTTAATAGGCTTCTGAATACTGATGGGAATTTTTGTGGAATTCCCTGTCTGCAGTAAAGCAGTTAATTAAAATGTTGGGGTTTTGTAACTGAAATCCCCTGTGCCCATATTCTCCCAGTGTTTGAAATTCAACCAGGAGCAGTTATAAAAGGAAATGAATCTGAAGTGTTATTTCATTGTCCCATGCTTTAAATAAAATGTAATTTTGCTCACCCAGCAAAACACACATCTCATACTGAGCTTGCAGGAGAACTTTGCTTTCTGAAGCAGGATGAAGCGATGCTAGAAAAACCTGCTTTGGCTTAAAACCCAGAGTAAATTAAGGGGAAAAAGCAAACCCCCCAAAGCAAAAGGACAACTCCCCCATTTCTTGCCTGACCACCCAGCCGTGTTCCTTAAGGACTCGTGCACTTGGGCTTGACTGTTAATAGAATGGATGGTTTGTATTTTCCAGTAATAACGCTCAAATTCCTTTTTCTGACACAAATGTGTGTTTAACCTAAATCTTGGCATAAACAGGTAAACATTTTTCTTAGGTGCCTTCATTTTTCTATACCTTTTACTGATGCTGTAGCTGCTTTGAATATTGGTACAATTATATTGTTAACAACTTTGTCTTCCTAATTTGTCTCAGCTGCTTTGCATGAAGAGCTGGTGGATGGCAGCAGAGTATTATCTGTGCAGAGCTTGTCAGTGAGCAGCAGAGCATAGGGGAGAGTGATCTGATTAGGAAGGAGGAGCCCACCTGATTCAACAGAGGATGAATCCTTAATGGAGGAGTGTCTGTGGGGCCTCTGGGAATTCTGGAGGACTTGGTCAGGGAGGAGGATTTGCTTTTTGATCTCAGAAGTTAAATTGCTGATTTTTATTTCCTTAATGCAGAACACTGGGTTCTGCTTTGTTACTTGACAGGGATTTTGGCTGTATCTTAACATCAAAAGGACCTGAGAAGCTATTAGGGTTTCATGCGAGGGGAAGTTCACCAGCACAGGAAACTGCTTGAGAAATTACATCTCCAAATTGCCATCCAGCCCTGCTTTAATTTTCTACTGCATTGACAGGCAGCAGAGTAAGGTTTCCTCTCAGATCAGGTGTCAAGTCAGGTTTCTGATCTCCCTCCACCCTCCTGGAGCAGGGGGCTAAGCTGGAAATGCTGCATGGAGCCCAAGGTCTGGGGGAGCTGGAGGAGTGCATGACAAGCAAGGGACTTCGCTGTGTTACTTGTACAAGTAGTGCAAGAGGAAAAGTTAGCTGTGCTTTTCCTTGAGAATACTAGTTTCAGCTCAAGTTTGAAAATAAAAAACAATAACAAAACAAGAAAGACCACTTAGGGTAGAGTTCATAGTTTGGTAGCGATTTGCTTCAATTGTTCCTGAAGTTGGTGGAAAGATTCCTGCTGGCTTCAATGTGAGCTTTTCCTAGACCAGGATATCAAATGTTCTTTTTCTTCAGTTTGACTTAAAAGTGGAGGTTTTGTCTTTGAGACAGGCACTGGGGAAGGAGCAGTGGGGAGCGTGACTTCCATCCTTTTCAGAGAATGAGAAAGTGCTTCATGTCTGTCCTTTTATTTTTCCTCTGAAACGCCTGAAGAGGCCACAGGAAAAGTAAGTTCTGTGTGTTGAGCCCCCTTATGGGTACAAGCTGAGATATCTGTGCAAAGCAGCAGTGAAGAGGCATTTCTGAGAAATTTGTGGCTGAAATATAGAACAGAATGTTTTGAAGTAGTTCCTGGGAAGAGAAGCGATTTTTAAAAGCAAAAGGTTAATTTCTAAGACATTTGTCATGTACAGAATGGTGGTGTTATTGCTGGAGGCACCAGGCAGCCAAGTCCTGTGAGAAGCACTTCTCCAGCAGTGGAAAAGGAGATGTCATGATCGTTCCTCAAGGGTTTTAGGGAGCCTCAAGCACATGTTTGAAGTTGATCACTCGTTTACCTTCAAGCTCATGAGTGAAAATTCCTGTTAAATTCCAAACCAGTTGGTACAAAGCTGCCTATTTTTTTGCCTGGGTATAAATTTTCCTAGACTTCAGCATTGTCCAAATGGAAGTTTTCCAAAAGGCCCTTCTCCCCTGAGCCCTTGTGGTAGAAGTGGTGCTTCAAAGCCATGTGGAGAGGGATGTTCAGGCTCAAGCTGTAGTACTGTCATCACTTTTCAAAGGCTTTTTCATGCAGATTTTTTGCTTTGCAGTGGAAGGGTCAATCATCTGTTTTCATGAGAAAACAACCCCTTCTTCTTAGAAGTCTTAACAAAAATTTCCACCAGATTTGATGTAAGCAGCATCATGCCCAAGTAGCAAAGGATCCTTCCATTAAATGGGAACAGGCTGTTCTCATATTTGCTGTGTTTACTGGATGGGAGAATTAAAATTGTGCAGTATATAATCCACATCTCTCTTGGTTCTCTGCGCCACTGGGCAGGTGAGATGTGCAATAAATCATTGTGTGCATGCCCGTGTTGCTCTGTAATTCCTCTTATAACTACAAGTTCTCCAGGCTGGTGTATAAAGCTGTGAAAACTGAGATGCGTGGCCTGCTGCTTTGCTTTTTAATTTTTTTTTTTTGAATTTGAGGTGAGAGAGCAAAAAGTCTCCTAAGTTGCTTTCTGCTGGCTTCTGAAATATTATCTACAGTCAGTGGTTTCAGTACTTTAAGTAGCACTTAAATTCTTCCCTAAATAAGTTAATTTTACATTACAGCAAGGACTTAATGTACCCTCGACTTGCTTGAAGCCTAGCAGATCTGAACTGAATTGGTTTTCTCTATTAAATTTCAGACTTTCAATATCCTTCCATGGGAAACCTCTCACACAGCGTTGTCAGCCTCTCCAGGTTGGGAGCGCTTGCTCCAGGGAAGTTGGGTTTAGCTTTTCCAAAAGCACAAGGCCTTTTTGCATCATTGCTGAGTTTTTGTCTCTTTTGACATCCAAATTAAAACATGCTCATTTTTATATCTGAGCTGAGAAGCAGTGATCTTCCTTCCTGCTGTGACCTGGTTTTGTTCTGGTGCATAAAACAGGCAAAATATTTCAAAACAGTGAAATCATTCTTTGTACCTCTATTCATGTAACGTTTTCCTGAAATCTGTGTGCACATTTAAAAGCCAGCCCTGCTTCCAAGGGTGAGAGATTTCTCAATGAACTCGATAGCTGTCCATGGAAGTGGGAGAGCTGTGGTTTGATCTGGGGAAGCTGCAGGCTCCTGCCCTAAAGTAAGCAGAGAGGAACTGGAGATGAGCACTGGAATGAGTTCCATGAAGCACAAACTGTTTATGGGGGGAACAACTGTAACCATCTGTAGGAACTTGTTTTTTCCTGCAGAAGTTTTGAGCCAAGGACTCTGTCCTGGATGTCTTCTCAGAGCCTGCACATCACATCCAGTGCGTGTGTGCTATTTCAGTCTCTGCGAGGTGAATCCTGTTGGGCACAAAGGGATCTGTGTTACACATTAGAGAGATGTTATTAAAGGGTCTCTTAATTCTTCCCCTCCTGAGTCCTGCATATTTTTGTCTCAACAGCAATCCTTTCCTGGAACACTGGCATCCTTTCCTTGCATGTTCAGGGAGCCTTCCTTTCTGTACACCTCCTCCTCACCCCAGAAACTATGCACACATTAGCGTAAAGTCTCTGTTTCATAAAAGCTTGGAATACGAGCCCTGAATGCATTTGTCAGGATGTTATTAGCCAAAGGTCAGTCCTTTTATCATCTTAATAATGTTCATTACAGTGCTTCCATATGCCATGAGATTCCGAGAGACTGCTGCCCTTCTGACCCTTTCATAAGACAAGAGAATTCCTCTTGTTATTAAAACTTATTTTTATATCAGTGTGCTCAGCTTTCTTGTCTGTTGTAAATAACTCTGGTCCTCATTTTGTCCACACAGATTTCTCTGGGTATTTGTGACCTTCCTCCAAAAATAGTTGCTTTAAAAATATTCTTCTGCTGGACCTAGTGATTACCTTTTGAGGATGGGACTTATTTTAAGGTGCAGCATCATCCTTCCCAGTTAGTAGCGTTAATACTTCGTCGTTCATCACTTTGAGGGTCCATGACTGGGAAAGGCCTCTGGCCCTGTTTGAGGCACCTCCTGGATGATAACCCATCTGCTCAACACTGCCTGCTGAACTCAGGCAGGATCCAGGGAATTGAGGGCTTCCCTCATGTTTTAACATGAGCCTCTCCTCTACAGTCCTGCAGGGCTTTGCATTTATTGCCTTCCCTGAAAAATCAAAGTGTGTTCCAAACATCTGCAGTGTGCTGTACTCTCCTGTTCTGACTGCTGATGGAGTATTCTGAGTCACTTTCCTCCTTTCTGGAGGATCATGGTTTGTCCATCGTCTCAGTTTCCAGGCACCTGGACTGTCCTATTTTCCCCTTCATTTCCATGTAGCTCTCAGGAAGCATCTTGGAGAACAGACTTAAAACTCTACTTGGTGGTGGTGGTAATTCTTGAGGCCCTGTCGTGATACCCAGGTGCACAAGTCGTGTCCCTTAAACCCTCAGCTCCACTTGGCAGTTGCCAGCAGGCTCAGCAGATGGTGAAGGACTCATTGAGTAGGGGAAGGCAAACTAACCCTTCATTGCTGGACACTGAAGAACTGGATGGCTGATTATTTTTGTTCTGCATGCAGATGCCTTGGCCATCTGCACAGACAGACATTCATGCTTCAATTTTAAAGCAGGTGATGCTGCTGATGGCTCCAGAGACCCTGGAAGGCTCACAAGTCTAAAAGCAAAACCCGGTTTGAAGCTTTTCCCCTGATTGCTGTGCTGCAGCCTTAAAACCTGTGGCTCCTGTATTCTCTCTTCTTCCTCTGGTTTTCATAACCTTTTCTTTGTGATCATGAGGATTTTCATCCTTCTGGAGGAGGAAAGTAAGGCACTTGCAGATGTTTAGTTTTGAGGACAAGGGTGGGTGGTACAGTTAGGTTTGGTGGGAGCAGACCTGGGGTCTCATTTGCACAGGTGACAGTGACACCCATACAGCTTATCACTTTGGGAAAACATACAGAAGGAGCAAACACCTTTACATCTACTTTTTCTTGTTTTGTCTTATATTGTCTGTGTTTCCATACGATATTCCAAAAAAGATTGATTTTATGGTAGTGAACTTGTTGCCTTGACAGCTCACATGTGCTCTTTTTCTCTTAACAAAGGTGAATGAAGCTGAGATAATGTTATAACACAGACAATTTTAAACTTCAGATTTGCACTGATTTTAATGTAGGATGCAGCACTGCCAATCCTACTGAGCTTGCTGACTGTCAAAAATCATTTTCCTTCTGTATTTTTATATTCTTATGAAAGAAGGACTAAAATGTTGACCGGGATTAGGTTCTCATTTTTTCAAATACCTGAAGCCAAGTAATGAATTAAGTATCAGGAAGACTCTGGGGATTTCTTTAAGCCAGTCCTGCAGTATTTTAGCACACAGCCCATTGTTAGTAAACAACTGCATTGGGTTCCTAAAGTATAAGGGATGTAGTCAGAGGATTAGAATTGATCCAGAGCATCCCAAGTTGAAATCTTGTCTCTGACTCACAGTATAGTAATGGACAACTTGCTTTGCCTCCCTTTAAACCAGGAACAGTAATTCTTACAGACAGTGTCTGTGGAATAGTTAATGCAGTGAAAAATCAGTTTAAAGATGCGCAAGGAAATACTTAGAGTAGATGAAATACTGAGCTGGAAGTGCAGTAGACATTTTGAAAGATGGGGCATGTGGGGTAAACAAGTTTGAGGTATCTCCATAATAAAGTGATCCCTAATTCATGTGCCTCTGGCACATCCAGCCCTGGCTCTAAAGGAGTATGACTGGGCATCTTTGTAAGGCAAAGTGATTAATGAGTGGCCATGAGAAAGGTTCTCTTAATGCTGTAAATTTTTTATAACCCTGCACAATTGATTGTCCCCAAAATATCCTGGTTTTGTACAAGCAGCTTCATTAATATCTAGCCCTGATTCTAAATAATGCAGTGCCTACAACGCTTGTACAAAGTGATGTTGCTCGTGTTTCTGCTCTGCCTCGTGGGACATGACACTGACAGCCCAGGCTGCCTTCAGCTTTTAGGGCTTTTTAAAAAAATAAAAAATGTGTTCCATTACAAGAGAAGCATCCAGGAGTGCTGGTGCTGCAGATGCAGCACAGGTAATGTGTGTGTGCCTGGGTGAGAGTGGTCCCTTCCTCAGGGCCTCCTGCACGCCCAGCTTGGCTGGTGCAGCTCTCCATGTGCCTCTCCCTCACACGAAGACCCTTCTTGGGTGACATCTCCTTGTGTGCTTGACGTCTCCTTGGAAGCAGCGTAGAGAGTGGTTACAGGCCTGTGTGGTAGTCCCAATTCTTGCTTAGTAAACTTGAGGGAAGATTCCCCCCATAAAATCCCTGCCAGAGCAGGAGTGATCAGGTGGCATCTCTCTGCAGAGCTGGGAAGGACCCAAAAGGTCCTGGAAGTTGCAGCTGATTAGTGCTGGATTGGGAAAGGTAGATGGTAACTACTTTATGGTTACTATCAGAAGTCATGTTCAGCTGTTGAGGCATCAGTGTTTGGGGACAGTGCAGTGCCTGGCTGGAACAAAGCACTGCATATTGCCCAGCCATTGAGCAAACCTAGAAGGGGGATGTTTAAAACAGCTGCTCTTTTGCCTTCATTAATGAAGCCGTTGATGAGGAACAGATTTCTTTCCCCTCTCCCCTGGGTTTCAGGTCATTCCTGTGTGTTTGGAGCGATGAGGCTCAAAGTGCTATTGTAAAGCCTCATGTTCTGATCGTTATCTTGTTGACTCAAACTAACCTTCCTTCCCGAAGTAAGTATTGACATGGCCCTACATGGTTTTTTGTTGTGGTGGTTTTTTTTTTTTTTTAACAGCATTAATTGGATTAAAGCAATTGTCACGCATGAAGGATGCATGTTAGAGCACAAAGGGCACTGGGGAGACTCAGCTGTGGGCACCATGGTTACTGGTGACATCACTGGTTTGCTGTTCCCTGCAAGGATTGCTGTGCAGCTGAAGCCCAAGTGAGGATGGCCCAAATTAAATCCAGGGGATTGCTGATGCAGCCCCTCCCATTGCCATGGAAACACAGGATGCAGTTTAAAGTTGCCTGCATGCATAACGTGGTGCTCATGGTGTAAACAAAAACACAGTCCTGTGGTGTCCACAGCTTCCAGAAGGGCAGGAATAGTGTAATGAGGAGAGTGGGGAATCCTGTTATGGTTGGACTTGTTTTCCCATTGACTTAACTGTGCACAACGAGACAGAGTGAGCCTTGCTTTGAGGGACAAGAGCAAAACTTGTCTCTTGCTGTCCTCCAGCAGTTTTGTAGCTGAGGGACTGCCAGCCTGACTTGATGTAATTGTTTCTGATTAGACCTTACAAAATGCAGGCTCAAAAGTTCTGTTAAAACCATCCCTGTCATAGCAGGGATCCCATTGTTAAAGGAAAGCCCCTGCCTGTCTTTCAGATTGTCTTTCTAATATAACCCTTAAGACTGTGCTCAACTCCTGCAAAGCAGGAGTAGAGAAGCTTCCCTGTTTGAGTACTGTTTTGCTGTATTTTGATAAAGATCCCTACTCCAGCCCTGCAAAGAACACTGTCACAAGATGGTTAGGATGCTGAAATGGGGATTCAGAGATCTGGGTACTGGTTGTAGCCCTGCCAGCAGCTCTGTGCCTTCAAGTTACTTTTTCCTTCTTCAAAATGGTGCTCTTTTGTTGATTCCATCGTCTTTAATGTGAGAGAACTCAGCTGTTTTGACTGGAGCATGAAAACCTTTGACAGCCAGAAGTCGTGTGTGCTGTTATACTTCAGCACTCTCCTGCATAAATAACAGTAAGGGTGATTTTTATTTTTAATTTAATTCCTGTAACTTCCTGTTTGCTTTGAGAACATGTTGTGCACTGATAAAATTATGTTGGTTTTGGTATGATGAGAAGTTCTGCATCTTGGTTTGTCTAAGAATGGAATAGTTCCATCTCCTCTGCTCCGCTCCCTTCTTTCACTCTGAACAAAGCTGTTTGCTCAGGTTTTGCCCTGGTTATGGTGATATGATTTTAATCGAGCATTTCAGGTCTTTGATGTGCACGTTTTGAAAAGAAAACAAAATAACAACTTGGAAAGTATGAAACTACTGTACTTTTAGGATAACCCAGCATTTTGTTTTCATAGCTCAAGACCTAGGTTTTGATTACCTGCAGTAAATAGTGACCATGAATGGGGCCTGGTCTATCAGATATCTGCATCAGCAGGCAGAAGGTTGCTGGTGGTGAAAGCAGATTGCTCGTAATGAATTAGATGTCAGCTCAAATGCTCGTGAAGGAGTGGTTAACAGAACACAGAGCTGAGTCATTCCGCAGCACAGGCAGAGTGGGTACACCCTGAGCAGGCACACCCTCACTGGACATGTTACCCGTGTGCAGCAATCCTGTGCTGGCAAAACCTGTTAAGAATAAATCAAGCATTAGTTCCAGGACTTTTTGGTGTTTCCTAGTGTGTCCCTCATTGGCTTTCTGGTTTTAGGTGCTGTTTAATTCTGGACCTATGGCTGGAATGTGCTGTCATATTTTGTGCTGGTTTGTTTGTGGTGTTTGACTGCTGATATTGCCACAATAAACCAAATTACATGGCTGAGACTAACAGGCTGCTGTCCTTACAACCTCTCCCAGCTTTTCTGTTCAAGTTTACCACGTGCAAGGTCCCAGTCACAGTGTCACTGGTACCTCCTCAGTGTATGGTGCCTGGGGTGGGAGTGAGGACGGCTGGTGGGCAGTGCTGGAGTACAGCAAGGAAGGCTCTTGGTGGTGTGAAGAAGATGCCACCTTGGAAAATCAATTGTAAGAGTGAAATGTCCCTCAGCCTAAATAATGTCCAATTGGAGATAGTTGGGACTATTTTTCCCTGAGCATATGGAAGAGATTGAGAGCAAAGAGTTTATTCCTCTCCCCCAGCCTAAATTTTGTTTATACCCTAGGCGCCTTTTTACTGCCTTTCTAAAACTGAACAGAACAAGTCTGGTTAGTGAAAACAGGTCTTACGGTCTCTCCAGTGATGGCAGGAGTCATCTTGCTGAGCAGCTTCAGGCATTTTTGTGGTCTGATGGATTGTGTGAGGCACTTCACGCTTTCTCTGGTTCCCAAAGGAAGGATCTGTTTCTGGGGACTTAACTGGTGTTTGTGGTAGCCTTAGCATCCAAAACAATTAAAAAATAGTAATTGGTCACAGAGAATGTTTTCTCAGTCTCCCTTGCCACAACAATATGAACAAGTATGTTAGCAGGGTCCTCTGGGGATATTTGCTGTCTTGTTCTTGTTCTGTGGTTACAGAGATGTCTTTGCTGTCCTTGTTAACTGAAACCATCAGCCGGCTGGAACCTTCTCATATCCCTATCTGTGTCTAAGTGGGCTAAAAAAAATCCTGAGAGTTCAGTGTTATTTTAATGCATTCTCCCAGAAGAGTTTTGCCCAGACTGTCAAAATACCCCATTTCCAAATGGGAGCTGGAGGAAACAAACACCACCAAAAAAATCTTCTGGTTATTGTTTCCAGACAATGATTCGTGTCTTCCTTACCCATGGATGATAGTCTGCAAGCGTGATGCTGTCAGTCTTCATAATTGGAGTAGTTTCAAATCAGAACTCTCGTGGGTCCTGTGGCACTGTGTGACTGCACTGCTGAAAGGAAGTAAGAACTTCATCAGGAAGCTAAAGCATCCCAACCTTTTGTAATCACTGTCTCACATATTTAGATTGAGAGGTTGTACTATAGGCAATAATCAGTGGTAAACAAGGTGAGATTGTAGCTATAATCTATTTTTGAAAGCTAAAACATGCCCGGATCACCCATTATCACTGTGCAGCCTACCCCATCCTTACTGTTCTCTGCAGAACCATTCCAGGGCTCAATGTAGTTACAATAAAACCAGACAACTTCAGGAGAAACTAAACCAGCTGAGCTGTTTGCCATGCTGCTGTCGGCTTTGCAGAGATTCTGTGCTTGTGGACCTGAGCCTGTGAGCAGCTTGTGCCGGATTCCAGGGCAGGAACAGCAGGAGGAACTCTGGTTTAGGATTAATATTCTTCTTGGTGTTCTTCTGAGTTGGTTGATGGGGCTGTTTTTCATCTAATTCCCCAAAAGCAAAACATTACGAGGCAATCTTAATTTACACAGCCTGACTTGTGTATTTCTCCAGCTGATGCAATAAACTGCATCCTAACTGTTTTATCCAGCATTATGCATTCCTGTTCTGGGAATGCTGGTCCTCCAGCTGTGCTGAGACTCTTCGGGTTGTGGAAGTTTCTGTTGCCGTCAACCATCATTCCTTTATGAAACTCTGTCCCACTAGAAAAACAACAAATTGCATTGAGTCACCTGCTTCTGTTCACCTGGGAGAGGTGGTTTGCTGGACTAAGGCTTTGCAAGATGTGCTCTGGTGGGGAGACATTTGTAACTGGGAAAGGAGATGGAAGATCTGAGAACTGATGAACCTGCCTGTGGAAGGCTTTGTTTACAGCTGTTTGACTGCTGTGGAGAAGGGCAGATGATGAATGGGGTTAGGCTGGCCCAGTGGTTAAGCGACGTTCATGGGAATTATTCATCTGTGATTGTTATGCTGAGGTCATGTGCTGTGTCCCATGCTATGTTGCTGTGCCAAGAGATTTATTTTAATAGAAGCCTTTAAGTAACTGGCATTCTTGCTAATCATGGTGCATCTGCTTCTCTGGGTTCCCTGTTATGAGTAATTTAATGCTATTACTTTAGCTAGAAGGGATCTGTGTCACCATCTGTCCTGAAAAGCTATTGATGGGGCTGTGCAGAACATGGAGTGTCATCAGCAGGAGAGAGGGGCTTGTAAAGGGATGACTGGATTTCCTCTTGTAATACAATATAACATGGTTTGCTGTGATTACAGGTTAGATAACCTGCATATAAAGGCTTTTAGCTACTCTTTGGTTTTGTTGGGGACCATTCCTCAGATATTTATAGAGGGGGAAGATGCTTTGTCAGTAGCAAGTAGCAATGACCCAGGTAATCTGCTGAATAAAGTCTCTACTTCTCTCTGAGGTGGAAACCTTCAAGACTGACTCTAAAGTGCCTGCACATCAGCACCTCCAGCAGATATTCCTGGGAGAGGGCCTGCCACACACTTTTCAAGCCAAATGTTTACCTAATGGATGGTTGTTTTTTAATTGTTGTTTACAGACAAATTCCTTGTAACAAGCCCTCTCCAGGCTGTAGCTCAGGCACAGTGGCATGAAGAGGCTGCAATGGCTGCAGAGCAAATTGCTCTTCATTCCCAGAAGTGCTCCACTTTCACAGCACCTCTTATGCCCAGAGTACCATCCTGCTCTCTCAAGTGCATGTGGCTGATGTCTTTATTTTTGTTATATGAGAAACATATTTTCTCTTTGTCTTTCTGACTGGTCAGTAATTGCTCTGTTCACCACCTCTCCTGACTCTTGGCCCTTCTTCTCTTCCCTGCAGCTCGTTGTCTTCTCAACAAGCCAGCTGCTAAGTGCAAGAGCCTGGAGGGCTGGGAAGCAGCTTTGTGTGGGTTTATCCTGGGGAGTTTCTCTTTGATCGTACTATCCTTCCCAGCAGTGTGTTGTGTTATGAGTATAAATTTGGCCTGACTCAAAAGTCCTGGCTCTAAAGATAGTTTGGGATATAATCTTTGATTTTTTTTTTTTTTTTTTTTGTCAGCAGAGCTGCAGCTCTTATTTCACATTCATCTGAGAAAATGTTCTTGCTGCCCTTGTCATATCTTATGTAGATAAGTGACAAGTAGGAGGAATGTGAAGGACCAAAATTTGCTTAAGGTTTGTAACTGGGTGACAAAGGCTGTGGGCTGAAGTTGGTCATCTGGAAAGGCTGGAGGAGGAAGCACACCCTGCTCCCAGAACAGGGTTTGCAGTCTGCTGCAGCTGCACAGAAGTGAATAAAATAACCACAAATCAGAAGTGGGACGTGAACTGACTTTCACAGAAAGTCTCAGTGAACTTGGATTTTTCTTTCTTCCTTCCTTCTTTCACAGTGTGTTGGGACAATGACACTGTGCCACCCTCCCATCTCCCACCATCAGTGCATCACCAGTTCCAGGTCGTGTGGAAAAGCTGCTGGTGGAATTGTTCATGTACAGCAAAAATTGACCAGTACTGTGGGTTCTCCAGGGTGAGAACCAGGCAGCTCATCTTCATGCAAAGAGGTTTCTGTTAAAACTGGCTGAACGGGGAAAAGTGAAGTGGGGAGTGATAGTGACTAAAACTCCTCAGTGGATTTTGGTCCCAAATGAGGACTTGCAGAATTGACAGGAATTGCTGTAACTGTGCAATCTAGAAGGGAGTTTTGAATAACTTTGCATGAAGAAAACTCATCTTCCCTCTGCTTATGATTTCCATGTGCTTCTGCCATATAACAAAACTCTAAATCTCTATAATTTGTATCAACTCTTCAGAGCAGATGCTGTGCAGTTATTGTCTGACACTTGCACTGTGCTGGCTGGGTTACTGCCTTTTCTGAGACCTTTGAATTAAGCAGATTTTGAGGTCATCAAGATTATTTAATGTTATTGTCATAAATATTTGTACAGGACTTGGTCAGTGCTTATATAAGAACTGAAAGACAGTAATTTGTTAGAAGAGGATGTGTGCTTTAATGAACTGCCAGCCGAGTGTTAGAAATAAACTATAAAAAAGTACTTTTCTGGTTTTTTCTACAGTAGTTTGTGGGGCAGGAAAAAGTGATTATTTAGATTGTCAGTTATTTAGGTTTGTCAGTTACAGCTGTAAATGTAAAATCACTTGAGAGCTCTTTATAAACAGGGCTATTTACTTCTAAACAGCTCTGTTGGCTTAACATCCTGTCCTCAAAAGATAAGAAGTTGTTCTCTTGCATCTTATTAAAAATTTTCTGTTAAACCGTGTTATCCTTTGAATTGTCTGTATGCCAAAAATGAGGAATTGTTATTGTGTTATATTTCACAGTTGATTCTTGGTATGAAATTCCTTTTTTCTCCCCTTAATTTCCAAAGTACTGTGCTCTCAAATACAAACAATAATCTCAAAATGCTAACAGAATGAATCTGTTGTTTGGAAATGATGGAGGTTATACATCATCCAATCTGCTGAAATGTGTGAGAAATTAATAAATATTTGGTTTGCCTCTAGCTCATCTTAGAAGCACTGAAATTAGTATTTTTTTATTGAGGATTTTTTGCCAGGTTTCTCACTGAAGGACAGTCCTACAAATAAGCCAAAATGCAGAGGCTGCCAGGGGGTGCAGTGATCGTTCTGGCAAACTTGGGTTGTTTCTTCTAAATATCTTAATTAGCAGAGCATAGTCTCCAAGCTGTTCTTGGAGAGCTGCTGCTGGGCCAGATCACATGCAACAAAGCCCCAAATCCTGTGGGTTTAGGTCATAGAATAGTCTTTATAACTGTGATCATGGAATCATTGAGGTTGGAAAAGACCTCTGAGATCATCAAGTCCAACCTGTGACCAATTCCCAGCTTGTCAGCTCAACCAGAGCACTGAGTGCCACATGCAGTCATTTCTTGAGTGCCTCCAGGGATGGTGGCTCCAATGCCTGACCACTCTTCCACTGAAGAAATTCTTCCTGGTGTCCAGCCTGAGATGCTGCTGCACCAAGAGTGTGTGTGATTCTTCACACTGACACATCACCACAGGGATGTGCCAAGTTGGACAAACTCCCCTTGGCTGTGTCATCTGCTGGTGTAAAAGGTTTTTGTGTTCTTGGGTGGTTCACAGCGGGAGCCAAGGTTTGGAGTGCGATGTGTTACCTGGTACAGGAACAGGAGTTGAGGTGTCATTGCATCTCTATTCAAACTGAGCATCCAAATGGAAATGTTCATGAGGTCCCAAATAAATCAAATCTCTGTGTTAGCCAGGCGAGTCTCTCATTTTTCCTTTATAATCTGTAGGTTTGGTAATCTTAGTGCTGGGATGCTGCTACAGCTCTGCTCTGCTTCAAAGGAGTCCTAGAAACCATCCCCAGTGTCCACGTGCTTTGAGAGCCCGGTCTGTGTACGATGCCCTGGGAAATGAACATTTTTGTGATGTATTTGTGACATATTTCTCTTTCAGAAAAAGAGCAGAGAGGAGACATGTGGGGAAGGCAGCGGAGTGGAGATCCTGGAGAACAGGCCCTACGTGGATGGCCCGGGGGGCAGCGGGCAGTACACGCACAAGGTTTACCACATCGGGATGCACATCCCCAGCTGGTTCCGCTCCATACTGCCCAAGGCAGCTCTGCGCGTCGAAGAGGAGTCCTGGAATGCTTATCCTTACACAAGGACGAGGTAAAAACTGGGCAAAACATCCACAGCTGTTTGTTAAAGAGAGGGCTTGATGTCGCTCTCTGGCAGTGGCATTTCCCTCTCCAGTAATATCCTTTAGAGCAACTGGGGTCAAATCCTAAAATTCCTGTGCAGAGCTTGATCTCAGGAGTTTGCCTGGGCTGACTGCACACCTACCTGAGAGTTTGTGGCTCGTTGCTGTAAAATGTGGAGCTGTTTTGTCTGTCAATGCTTGGGGAATCGTGAATGGTTCTTATTTAGTCTTGTATCCTGCACTGTGTGTTCTGCTTAACATTGCACATCTCTGCAAGCTCAGGGAAGTTATAAATGTGCACAGTGCTGGGACAGATGTCATGCTGAATATCATCAGGGAAGACAGGATGCATTTGTACAGGGGAAAGAAAAATTTTAATAAATAAATAAATAATCACAGCACTTCTTTTCTGGGACTGTCATTTAACTAGAAAATAACAAACTACATCCTATGGTTTTCACCCTGAGGGGGGAAGAGAGCCAGAGGCTCTGTGGAGCCCTCTGGGACCTCCTCATTTCAGCTGATTTTGTCAGGGAGGGCTTCAGATACCCTGGAATAAATAACCTTTGTGCCAGTTACTCCGGTTTAGAGCATTTGCTCTTTTTCGGATTTACAAATCTGATATTCCTGTCATCTTTCATAATAGGAAGGTTTTAATGGGTATTTTGATTTTTATGAAAAATCTAGAAAAGTTTCCTAGTTCTGTTTTAGCTGGTCTCTGCAAGTAACATGAATCCTGGGAAGGTGGGGAGTCAGTGTTTGCGTGTGGAATGTTGCCAGTGACTGAATATAATGGAGCTGCCTGACTTTTACGTGATTAAAGTTCACCTCCAGTCAGTTTTTCTCTCTTCTCTTGAAATGCCTATGAGTCAATCAGTTGGCCAGGAACCCTGTGGTGCACAGAACTAGTTCATATTTTATTCTGCCATAGGTTCCAGGCAGCTTTCCTCCTTGCACAGGTGCATTTCCTGTGTCCTTGTATCAGTATCTGTGTCATAACTTTTTTATGTAGTGGGCCCAAAATTTATCTCCTTGCTGAAAACTGGTGAGCTCCTGTCTTCAGAAGTTATTAAAGAACAATCTCTTTAACCTGTGCAGTTGATATTTTAAGCATATATGAAGGAAAACATGAGAAGGCTGGCTGGGATTTGAGGCTGATTTACTCTAAGCTGTGTTGTTCTGGCTCTCAGGTACACGTGTCCTTTTGTGGAGAAGTTCTCTATTGATATTGAGACGTACTACAAAACTGACCCAGGAGACCATAACAACGTGTTCAACCTTTCTGCTGCAGAAAAAAGACAAACCATTTTAGGTGAATAGCCTTTTTCCTCCACTTTTTCCTTAGTTTTGCCTTTTTTTTTTTTCCTTGGTGTGTCCATCTGCCTGCCCATCCCCCCTAAACACACACCTGCATCCCTGTCAGTGTCACTGCATGGAGAGTTACATCAAGTAGGATGAGGATACCACAATTCTCTTCTAGGCTTAATGTAAATCCCATGGAAATAATTTGAATCCCCCATCTGCAAATTTAAGCTGATACTTTTCTATCTTATATATGTAGTTCCCAAGAGAAGTGAAACATGTAATGAATTTGGGGGTAATGAGTAGAAATAACCACAGAAGAGGAGAAAATAGCTGTAGAGTTGTGAAAATATTGCTGTTTATTTGTGTGGCTGCTTCATGTATATGAAAATGATTCCTATCTGCACTTCAGAAGCATGAAGGTGCATTTAATTTTGTTCCCTCTCCTTTTAGTCCTGCCCCTCATGCAGGTTAACACTCAGGTCACAGCTGTCTTTAGAAGATTGAGTTAATGTAAGGAATTAATGAGAAAAGGCAAAAGTACTTCAAAGAGGTACTTTTGTACTTCACTTCAAGTGTCCTCATTCCTGGGCCTGTCTGACCAGGCTTTCACTGCTGAGCAGACTCGAGTCCCACTGCTACACTGAGAGGTGTCACAGAGCTGTCACTTCTTGGGAAGTGTGATCCTGCCCTTCAATCCAAACTTCAGATGCTTCTGCTGAGCTCCGGGGGTTGCAGATCTTTAGAATACATTCATTCACTCCACTCCTGCTGCAGTTTCCACTTCTCCATTGTTGGATTGTTAATTAGGACTTCAGTTAAACTTTCTGCTTTCCACAGTACATCTGGTCTAACAATAGCAAATGAGGAGTTACCAGTCCCCTCATCTGATGGACCCAAGGATAAGTTGTTCCACGGGTAATGTCTATTCCATAGCAGGGCAGGTGTATTTAACTGTCTTGGCTGAGACAGCTGCAGTGCTGGGAGTGATATTAGAAAAGCTGGAAGATGGAATGTGCAACAGATCTGTGTGGAGCTGGAAAGACAGAGTGTGCAGGGCTGCCAGAGTGCTGTGGATCTGCAGTTACTGTGGGCAAAAACATCTATTTGGAGCAAAGCCTCTGTTTGCTGGAACTGTGTGTGCTCGTTCCTCTGGCAGAGCTGATCTCTGCCCAGCAGCAGTGTATAAACAATTTAAATATCAGTTGTTTAAGTGTAAGAAAAAAGAAACTAAATTGCTGTAATGCTTCTGGTACTTACTAAAACAGGAATAACTCATGAAAAATGGTGTTTCCTTGTTTCGCTCAGGAAAAGGAAGTGTCTAACTGTTTCCATTCTCTTTCTGTAGATCCTATTGATATTGTTAAAGATCCTATCCCTCCACATGAATACAAAGCTGAGGAGGATCCAAAGCTGTATAAATCAGTGAAGACTAAAAGAGGGCCCCTCTCAGAAGATTGGATTCAAGAGTACAAGAACAACCCTGGGAAATACCCCATCATGTGTGCATATAAACTGTGTAAAGTGGAGTTCAGATACTGGGGGATGCAGTCGAAAATCGAGCGCTTTATCCACGATGTTGGTGAGCATTTATGGTCTTGCAGAGTTCACTCCTTAATGTTCCCACTGAATTGAAACACAAAGGTGAGGTATGTGCAATGCATCACATTCCAAGGCATGTCTGTGAAGAGATTCTCAGATCTGATGGCTCTGTGGGTCAGCTCAGAAAAAACCCTGTTATTTAATCACTTATAATCATGGTATGTACAAATCCAAACCACGTGTACCCACTGAAAAGGTTTCAAGTCCTGTGTAGGCAAGATCTTGCATTCTCTTTTTTAAAATTTTTTTTTAATATAAACTTGCCAGATCATTTTTAAACTCTGCCAGTCTTCTTTATTGTGACCAAAATCCGTCCTGAAGGGCTGCCTAAAGAAATAAGCTTCACTTCCCTGTGAGTCCTGAGTGGTTCCAGAAGACCACTCTCTGGGGCATCCCTAGTTTCTACCTGCCTTGTGACAGGACTGGTGGGTCTCTGTGTGGCTCTGAGTTGTGAGTAAATGTCCTGCTTTGATGGATGCATCATTCTTAGGTCAGCGCTTTTAAGGAGGAATTGGATGTGCCTGGGAGTAACTTAAGTGGAGACAGTACAGGTGGTGGCAGTGCTGGCAGTAATTTGTTCTTTGCAGAAGATCTGTAAAACAGCTGATACAGTTTCTGAGCCTTGCCACAAATGACAGAATCTATAGCCAAGTGAAAAACCTAAATAGTGTTTTAAAGGAGTGTTCTCATCTGAAAGGGCAGAGCTCTGGCTGTCCTCTGGCAAAGAGAAGGCCAAAGAAAGGCTGTGTAGAGGATGCTACCACCTTCCTGTACACAGCAAATCCTCCTGCATGACCTCTACAACTCTGCTCTTGATAGGCAAGTCTTCATGAAGTGCCTGATTCTAGCGTAAGTAATTCTCAAGCTCTTCGCAGTCACACTGTGCTCCTGAGAGCTAACGTGAAAAACACTGATAGAGCAGTGGAGAATAGTGTGCACCTCTCTCTCTGAATGCTCACAGGTTTTCTTAAAGCTCCTTTGCTTTTCTTTACATAGAGATGGAAGTTTTTACCTGCTATAGACTGTGTTACAAGGGCCTCTCTGCACTGAACTCCCTTGGTGTTTTGGTGACACGGGTTAATTTCGTGTATGCTGGAAAACAGGAGGGCACAATAACAACTCCATTGTATCTGTTAAATGAAGAACGAGCTCATGACTCTTCCAGTTGCTCAGAGGTGTTCAGCACAGATTAAACTGTGGTCCCTTCTAAACGCTGCTTTTGTATTCTGTGAAAGATTGCCTGCCATTTCCCTCTTGATTGAGGCTTTGCAGAGAGCAGAGCCAGCTCATTGTCTGCCTTTCAAAAGCTTTTCCACTCTGTTATAAAGATGGCAAATAGTGTTTTTCAAAGTGGTTAAGATGCATAAAATCAGGAAAGTCTTTTAGGCAAGACAAAGTAGAGTGAGTGAAAAGTGAAAGTAAAAGCTTGGGGTATCTGCAGGAGCTGTGTGGCCTTCCCCTGCCCTGGGATGGCCGTGGGGAAGCCACGAGTGGGCAAAGTGCCACAGCATTTGTACCAAAGCCAGCAGTGTATGAGGATGTTTGAGTTGGAAAGATGTGGTTACAACAGGACTGACCAGGCTTAGATGCACATCCCTGTGTGGAGCTTTCAGCTGGTGGCCAAAAGCAGATGGAGACCTTTGTGCATTGTGCAGCTGATGGTGGACCAAGCTCCCAGGAGCCAGAGATACTGTGGTGGATCAGCCCCTCCTTCCTTGGCATTTTCCTCCTGGTTCCTCTGTTCCCAACTAGTGTAAATTTATTTCTTGGGGAATTAGCCCACCCTGTGCAGGGTCATCAAGCCAGAAAGGAAACGGAAGCAGAAGCAAACAGCAGGATCCAAACTCTGCCCAATGGGCAGCAAAGCTTAGTGGTACAAACTAAAATTAGAGAATGGGTTGAAAAATGAGCAGGTCTGAGGTAAGTGATGGATGGCTTGTGCCATGTGGAAAGGCTGCTGAGCACAGGGGGAGGAACTCTGGGGAACGGTGTTGAAACGTTCTCACTCATACTGACTACAGCAGCCATTCTTTCCCATGACTAATTGGACAGTTACTCAGTGCTTTGACAGCCTGAGACACAGACTAAAATTGTGATTGTGGGCTATTAGTCTACTTGGCTGTAGTATTTGTATGCTTTTTTACTCCTTTCCCATAGATTTTAATTGGACTGGCACTGCATAATGTTCTGCTCCCACTTGCTTCCTAATGGTGCATGTGGGCTCTGAGTCTTTTGTTGTTAAACAAGTGTGTTGACTGTGTATGGGTTATTAATTATATACTGTGGCAAAGTGTGTTCCATCCCAGTAACTGGAGCTTTGTCTAAACCACTGTGTCTTAGGCTAAATATGCCCAAATTGCTGCACAGTGGTGAAGGGGTTTTTGAAAGGTCTTTTGCAGAACTTTGGCTTCACTAAAGCACTCAAATGACTAAGTTCATCCACTGCCCACTGGATCTCAAAGGCAGAGTTTCGTCTTTCCAAGGGGAGGCAGGTTGCAGTTGGCATGATGTGACCACAGGCTTTTTCCTTTGTGAGGATTCTGAGCAAGGGAGGGCAGGGAAGCAAACAGATGTAACTGCAGGTGGCCTTTGGTTGGATTGTACTGACGAGGTTATGAGATCTGGTGTGACTGTCAGGGAAATAGTGCTGCACATGGACAATCAGCATCCTGTATTTGCTGTAAGGAAATTGTGACAGTGCATTATAAAATTATTTGGGAGGTTGCTTCTGGGTACAGAGTCAGTGGGTATCTGAACAGTTGCTTCATTTGGATATTGAGGGCATTTGGGGCAGAATTTGTTGGTGGGTTTTCTGATTGATTTCCACTGAGTTCTTACTACATTTACTGGTTTTATTTCATGTTGAAAAACAATTCCAGAACTACAGACCAAAGCTTTTTAAATTCACATGAGGACTCCTTTCTGTCCTGACTTGTCTCATGGTCATTTACACTTCCTTTTGTATGATGGAGTCCAACACCACAAATCATTTACAGGAGTCAGCACCTCATGGATTCAACCAGCCTCTTGAGTTGTTGAAGTGGTGAGCTGGAAACAAAATGATTTAAATGTTTGCACCCTGCTCAGCTCTTCACAGATGATCTTTCTGCATAGCACAGTGGGAAATGTTACAATAATTAAATCAACACATGATGATGGCTGCTCTGAACTCAGCCTGCACATTTGTGCATGTGTGATGGTATTGTTTGTTTGTTTTTTTAAACAAAGCCTTGCACTCTGGAGAGTCTATCAGTCTGCCTAACAACTGATAATCAGCTGGTACCTGCATCCTTGTCAAAAACCTCTTCTCATTTTTTCTGGGTGACTTCAGTGAGGTGCCTGATGAGGCTGTGGGGTTTTCCTCTGATTCTGGGGAAGAAGGCTCAGATAAGCTTGGGACATGCTGGGTGGAGGGGGAAAACCTGCTGGCAAGGCAAACTTCCAACTGTGCAGCAGCTGGGGCAGTGTGTGACAGGGACTTCTCTGGCTGAGCAGGACATATTTACACCTTCTCTCCTTCCAGGGAGAAAAAGGAAAGCCAGCTGGGCCACAGATTCCCTCAGCACTCTCCTGATGGGCATCTGTTACAAAGAGAGTTTTTCCCAATTACACTCTGTCCTGGGTCTGGTGTTTTCCCTCCTTTTCACTTTTCACTAAAAACCTTGTTTTTCTCTTAGATTTTGATACAAAAATGCTTTGAGACTTGTGGGTTTTTTTCCATTGCACAGGGAGGGACACAGTGCCTGGACAAGTGAGGTCAGTCCTTTGTAGCTGGATCCTGGCTCCCTGTAGCTGTGTGGGGAACTTGAGTTCCCTGGGTCTCTGCTGGGTGGCTGCAGCTGCAGGCTGGGCAGGAATTCAGTGATGTGCCCACTGCTGTGCACAGAGGAGCCCCTCAAGTTCTCTTCCCTAGCACTGAAGCCTTTTCTGCAAGCAATGACTTTTCTTTTTTCATTTCTTTTGTACCTGCACAGCCTCATTCTCCCCTAGGTTTTCTCCTTGTGTTTAAGAAAGAGAAATGCAGCACTGCTGGCACATTCCAGGTGAAAGCCAGATGCTGGGAAAGTAATCTGTCTTTTGGACTTCTTAACTAACCTGGAGGGGTAGAGGCACACCAGCTGTGAAGCCCTGTTGTGCCATCCTATTTTCAAAGGAGCAAAGCTTTAAGGAAGGGCAGTTTGGGATGTCTAATCAAAGGGATGTGAGCAGGGCACATGGGGAGGTCTGTGGATTGGCAGGAAGCAGTGCAGGCAATTTTTGAGATCTAAGAAGGCTGAGAGGAACTTCAAGAGACTTTTTTTGCCCCCAAGTGGTTTTCATGTTCCCTATGATGTTAGTCCATTAAAACACAGATATGTGGTTGGTGGCATCTGTGCCTCTACACAGAGAATTTCTGAGGAGTTGGTGCACTGATACATCAAGGCTGGATCCAGGAGCAGGAGTGGAGCCTGCTGAGCCCTTGAACGGGGGAAGTCTTGGGATAAGAGCAACATTCACTTCTGTGTCTGATCACAGTCTGTTTAAGGTGTCCCAAGCAAGGTAGAAGTGGACACTGCAGGTGTAGAAGTCCAAAGGGTGGTTGTGCAAGAGAAATGTTTTCTTGGCTTTCAGTCTGGATGTGATGCGAATTTAATCTTGGTCTTTAAGGTCTGCTGGTTGTCAATCATAACAGGAGGTGAAGAGGCTAAAACATTCTCCTGTAGTTCTGCAAAAAGTAATCTGGCAGGGGAAATAACTCTGAATCTCAACTCAGGTTGAACAGAATTTAGTTGCTGAGGACTGTCATTCTGCCCCAGAAGGTCACACTCTGCTGGCTCAAACTTGCCTCTTCCTTCTGAAAGTCAGTCAGCAAAATGCATCAAATATTGATAGATTTAATCTTAGTGTGTAAATGAAAATGAAGTTCAGGCTGAGCTGGTCTGTGGCATTAGCTGATCTCAGTGGCCATTTCCTCCTGATAGCCTGGCTTGGGATGACTGGTGGCATTAAGGACTGATGAAAGAGCAGAACAGACAACAAAGTGCTCAGACCTGGAAGGAGATAAATATATAAAAACATGCTTTTTGTGTGTTTAAGAAAACAAACAAACAAAAAGTGATTGCTGAAAACAAATTGGATCTTTAGGCTCAGCATCACAGAAACTGTGACAGTAGTGGGATCTAAGGTTTTCTGTACAGCAGTGAAGCCTGTGTTGCTGGAAGCACCTTAGAAACCCTGCATGTGGTGGGACCATCCCCCTTGGGCCATGCTCCTGGAGATGGAGAGTGGCTTATGAGGGATGTCTTTCCTCGTGGTGGTGCTTAGAGAGCTCGATCTGCAGCTTGCAAAACCTAAATGATTCTAACGTAGCCTGTTGATTGCTCTCTTAATCCCACTGACAACAAATCCCACTGGTGCTTTTGGCTTGTCCTTCAACCCATCTTCGCCTCAGTTTCCTATTAATTAAAGAGGGGGCAATATTAATTGATTATCTATTATCAGAAAGACTCCTGAGGATCAGTTGGTCAATATTTACAGAAGCTTTAAAAGCATCATTACTGCTGTGTGATCACGTTAGGAATAAATAGCAGTTTGGAGTTTTGGCCTGTTGTGAGCTTTTAAGGAATAATATTGGTGAAAGTCCTGAGTGACTCTCACATTTTAAAAGTCTTGGGGGTGTGATGATGTTAGTGAGTCTAAGTCTTGAGGAGAGTATCTGTTGCCTGGTCAGATGCATTGTGTGTTGATACTGAGGCCGTTCTTCGTTTCAGATATGTGATACATTGAAATATTTTAAATTGGCTTTACCCACTCCATTTTTCTCCTGCAGCCGACGACAGATGGTATCTGCAAAATAAAGCATCTTTATTCCCTCCCTTACTTTGTTTTCTGTTCCATTATCTCAGAAGCTCCCATTTGTGATGCTGTTTCACTGATACTGAAACCAGGTGCAGAAACCAGGTTTCCAAGGAAAGGAAAGGTTTTAGTCTTAACGCTGCTGGTGTGGGATGTTCTTCTGTCATGTAACAACTGGGGAGGGCTGTGGCGCATTCATCAAGGAATGACTTGAAACTCTGCAGGATTAAAAAAAAAATCCATAGCTTTCTTTCTTCTTTTTTTTTTTTTTTTTCTTTTTACTCCTGGGAACATATTTCACTTTGAAGACTGGATCCAGATGTTACAACTTCCTAGAACTTCAGGGAGTTGAAACTGTGGTTGAAACTGTGGCTCCTTCTTGGTGGAGCAGGCAGCCACAGGACAGTCTTCCATCCAAAATTAGGAAATCCCTTTCCAGGTTAAAAGCAGTGACAGAAGACTGGCTGATTTTTCAGTGCACAGTTGATGAGGAACAACTGAGGAGATAAAGTACATGAAGTGACCAGTTTTGCCACCCTGACTGTGGGAAGGTCTTTCACTGCAGCACTGTGGGCTGGATGTCACTGTAATGTCCCTGCCATGGTGTTGTGAGGTTTTGGGAGGGGGAACACATTGGTTCCTGCAGTTTGTAGCTGTGGTGACAGGGACATTTTGGCTTTACAGGCCTGCGGAAGGTCATGGTCCGGGCCCACCGACAGGCCTGGTGCTGGCAGGACGAGTGGTACGGGCTCACCATTGAGGACATCCGGCAGCTGGAGAAGGAGGCCCAGCTGATGCTGGCCCAGAAGATGGCCCAGTTCTGCAGTGACAATGACCCTGAGCAGCACGGTGTCAAAGAGGCTCCTGGAGAGAAGGACGTGGAGCCCAGCACGGGGTCACCTGCAGACACCGAGGATGCCTCTGCAAACAGCGACGCGGCCTCCGGCAGGTCGCTCACCAAACAATGGTCCACCTCCTCCAAGTCCTCACGGTCTTCAAAGAGAGGAGGTAAGATGCTGCCAATGGCTTGCTCTTCTGAACTCATGGAGGTTGGGCTTTTGGGAGGTTGGACCACATCTCCTTGGGGCCAGGCGCCTTTGGGACAATGTGTATTCGTCCTGTGATGCCTTCTCTGCTGTTGCTGCAGGCTCAGTCTTCTCAGGTGACCTGTTTTGGGGTTGGGAATGTTTCTAGTTGTCCCATAATTGTGACTTAATGTCACGTGGCAGAGTTTTTGCTGATAGCAAAAGCACAGAATCTGTGAAAACAGCATAGAGGAGCAGGCAGGAGCTGGCTGGCAGCACTGGGGCTCAGAAGACAGCCAGCAGCACAGAGTTAGTCCTTGTTACCCAGGAGCCACTGGTGGCTTTATAAGGCCCTTCCATGGTGTTCCCTTCTGGATATCTGCTTATCCTTGATACCTGTGTCACAGCAGGTACCTGTGCTCCTTGGCCAGGGTTCTGTGCCCCCACATGCCTGTCATTTCAGAAGGGGTGTTTGACTCCATAGGGCTGCACACAGTGAAACATCTTGTCAGCTGCTGGGGAGATTAAGGCAGGAACCCCCAAAGGTACATGGGGGCTGCTGCCTTCCCCTGGTGATGATGTGCAGTAGCTGTTTGGAGACATAACCTTACTCTGGGATTAAGTGGGACTGTGGATCATATCTGCATTCCCTTTGAAACACCATCCAGGAAGCTTTCAGGATTTTGATGTTAAAGCTCTGCTGTGGATACCCTGTAAGGACTCAGCTTTGAGTCTTGGATTTTGTTATTCACCTCTCCCTTGGGACTCACCTCGTTTTGCTGTACTAAACTCTTCCCTTCTTTGGACTGTTCTGTACAAAGGGGTGAATCCCTGGTGAGTTACAGCCACAAGGTTCAAACCTTCAATTCCCTCTGTTTAGCCAAGTGCTGCTGGTAGCAGGGAAATAGCAGCTCTCACTGCAAGAGGGGGGGGGGAAAAAAATCTTGATTTTTCTGAAAACCCCAAGGGGCAGCATTTCTTCCAGTGACGGTGGAAGGGAACATCTGGGTGAGTGAAGCTTTTTCATCTATCACGTGCACTAAATATCGGGAGTTGAGCCTCCTGTTTTTATTTCCCACTCCATCACTGATTTCATCGCAGGGTGAGTGAGAGAGGAGCAGTAGTTTTACCTTGCCATGACTCACTCAAGTGAGCCCCAGGGAAGAACCTACCAGATGCTTCATAAATCACTGCGTAAAGATAAAAATACTGGCTACTTTGCCTGCACCAGATTTTATATTGATGCACCCGTCTCCCATTATGCTCTTTGCACAAACCCCCTCTTCCACTGCTGACATGTTCACTGGGAGCTGGAGTTCTCAGACCTCTCAGGATTTCACTTGAAGGTTTTCACTGGGAGCAAAGCATGAATTTCTTTTCAACTGCAGAATGTCTCAGCTTTTACAAGGAAAAGTAATGAAAGAAATTAATTGTGATGTGCTGGGAAGTACGTCATGCAGATATTTTAATCCTCCTTCATGCTGGCAGCACATTACCATATGGAAGCAAGGAGGGCTGTCGCGACGCACCGCCACCTCCAGCTGAAAAAAATGCCTTTTCTCCAAAAGATCTCCTTTTCTCCACCACCCGAGCGAGACCTCTGGTGATGGCAGGACCCTGGTTGCCATCCCATATGTTATTACATCCTCTATTTTTAGCAACTGTTATGCGAGTGCCTTGACGTCACTCCAGCGTGAATTAGCTCTGCTCCGCCACCTCCTCGCTGGCTGCTCCCGAGGGGTGGGCGGTGTGGTGCTGGGGGCTGCTGAGCTGCAATTACATGACTCTGCACAGGGTCTCCATCCTTGTTCCATGTGACAACCGGCTGGGAGATTAGAAAGAATTAGAAGAATTTTACTTATATATTCACCTCTGTTGGAACAATAGCACAAAACGACTCATGCGGCTGTCACAGTAACCAGAGCCTTTCAGGCTCTTCTAGATGCTAAATGAGAACTTGTCAGTCTCCTCAGGTCTTTGCTGGGTTAGGTGGCTGCTGTGAGCACTTTTTGTGCTCTGTGTGACAGGCACGAGGGGGCAAACCCTCTCTCCCATCATTCTCTGGACAGCGTTCCCTTCAGCAGGCAGCTGCTCTGTGACAACTTCAGCTGGGAAGAGCTCAGGCTGGATCGTTGCTAAATTATAGCTGAAAAGAAGAAGCCATAATGTCTTTATATTTAGATCAGAGAACTCTGGAGGGGAAAGTGAAAGGGAGTAGGTAGGTGTGAGAACAGGAGGGCAAACAGCACTAAAAGGACTTTGGGGTTTCTCCTTGCTGTCAGGACCACCGCTCCAACAGCTCCGTTTGAAGTAGTCGGATAGCATGTTGTTTAAATCATTCAAGTTTAAAGTTTAAATAGATCTTTAATTCGATTTGTGTGGAAGCAATTTCCTTCCAGAAAACAGATTATTCCTCTCCAGGCTGCTCTGCTCAGCTACCCACCCGAAAGTTAGCGAAGCAGAGGCATGGCTTGTGTGCTGATGAGAGGCACGGAGAAAGCTTCCAATCAGCCTGCTTCCTTCCTAATTGCAAACTTTAAAACCCAGCTGATTTTGCACGTCCTACTAACAATTATAAATAGCTGCCATTCAAAATAGCAGAAGAGTGATCCAAGCAGCTTTGCTTTAATGTAGCATCTTGCTGGCAGGTTCTACCAACAGTAAACAAACAGGATCTGTAAAGCGGTACACTGACATCACACCAGCATCATCGGGGTTTTGTGTTTTTTAATATTGCAGCAGTGAATTTTCTTAGAGAACACATGATTCTTCCTCCAGCAAAGATCATGTTGGGAACTCTCCGTCTTGTCGATGTCGCGTTTCGCATAAGGCTTTTTTGTTTCTTCCAGCAAGTCCCTCGCGCCATAGTATCTCCGAGTGGAGGATGCAGAGCATTGCCAGGGATTCAGATGACAGCTCAGATGATGAATTCTTTGATGCACATGGTATGTGGAGCCTAAATCACCATCGTTTCTTCCCTGAAATGGTGGGGTAAGAGAACGGAAGGCATGAAGGGCGGGGGGTGAGCAGGGAAGGAAGCGAGACTTTTTTGTTTTGAAGTCTTTTCCTTTCTAACCATGACGTGCAGCTTCTTCCAGCATCACCCAGCATACTCTTATATTAATGCAGCACCATTTCAGGTGCAGTCTGAGCTGTTTGAGGGGATCTTGAACAGTCTTAGCCCTAGGGGTTGTATTTTATTTGGTGCAAATGAGTGTGCGTGAAATCTAGCAGTACTAACTGGGCTGTGGGTGTGTCCTAATGATTCACTGTGACTGATTATTTTTCTAATTTGTTTTTTAATCAGTTAGAGCTATGATTAATTGTTCTGTCTGGGCCTGAAGAGACCCAAGTTTGCCTTTATTAACTCCTCATTCTACCATTCCAACAAATACAACAGCAAATGCAACCAGGTACTTCAGGTGCCAAAATTAATCAGTGTTGATTCCAGAATTCTCAAAGTAATTTTGATTATCTGTATTAAGCGAACGCTGTTATATTTTTTTCTCTGTGCATGTGTGTGTAAAGAAGCTTTGTTCCACTGCACTCATTTTATATGTTGGACTTAATGCAAATTTAAGCCTGAAGGGCTCTGTCTCTATTGGCAACAGATGGACTCTTCTCCCAGCTGGTCTGATGGAAGTGAGAGGTTGGATGAAGTTGGGAAATGCAATTGTTAAAAGATGACACCCCAGTTTTGCAAAGCAGAATTTTGCTGATGCTCAGCTGAAGTTCAGCCTCCAAAACTGATAGCATTGTGTTCCAGAAAAGTTCTCCCATGAAGTTTTTAGGCATGGGTCTCAAATTGTGGGGTAGAAGGGGGTGTGTTAGTGTAGTGACCTGCCCAACAGCAGCTGAAATGGCCAGGACACGTATTTGGGATAAATGTGTGTCTCCTGCCAGGAAGGGGATGGGCCAACTTAGTTTAAGTGTCTTTATTTATTAACTTATGTAGCATTTACAACAAGTATGTGAGGGATTTATTGCAGCAATACACATACAAGGGAAGAGGAATGAGTCATCCAAACGGCACCGTTGCTATCCACACGCTTCTTGCCTTTTTAATTACTCAGTAATAAAATTGAGAATGAGACAGCTCTGCCTGGGATCCAGGGCCCCAGGGAATCCCTGGCATGCTCCTAACAGGCCTGGGAAAGGGACTTAACAAAAACGAGCCTTGTGCACCTCTCTTGCAATACTTGTAGGAGGGTGCTAAGAGTAAAAGCAGCTGCTCTCCTGCGAGCAACAGCGAGTCTCCGTGTACGCACAGTTTGTCCTCTGCAGTCGGCACAGTTGGGTTGAAAAGTCTGCCTAAATCTGGTGGGATTTTGGCTCACGAGTCAAAGCCTTGGTGTGTGTGTGCAGCTGAGCAGAGCCCGTCCCCAGGAGGGACCTCTCGGTGTCCCTTGGCCCGCAGAGACTCCGGGTCTGTGAGCAGGGATGAGGCTCCACTCGCAGCTCATCCTGCCGGGGTCGGTACCATGGGAACTGGCACGGCTCAGGATGTGAGTCAACATCCAGCAGAGTTCCTCAGAAGTGCTTCCCATACACACACACACACACACACACACACAAAATTTCCTCGCAGCGCAGTGGGCGTAACCTGAGCCCGAGAAGATTCCTTGTCTCCAGCTTCCCACTCACCCTCATTCACTGGTAAAGATAGTGACAAATACAGTAATATCGAATATCTATCCTGTAATAAATGCTAATAATGGGAGTAATATCCCATTCAGGGATCACTTGAGCAGCAGTAAGGGCTGTAATTAGACCTCTCAAGGAATTAAGTTTAATATTTAGATTAAGTTGCTGGAAGAGCTTTGAGTGCAATCGTCCTCTTAATTCTCTGCCAGCACATGTGTTACAAGCCTGTGCTTTCCACTTACTCTGGACAGGCAGCTCCACGCTCCCATGTGCAGGGAAATTGGGATTTACTCAAATTTTTTCCATGGTTGAAAAAGGAAATGGCATGCTGGTGCAAAATTTCCAGGTTGCTCTCTTTTTATGGTCAAAGTTGAAATAGAAGCTCCTAAAAATAATCAGGCTTTGCTTGGATCTTCACTTAGTGCCCTTCATACGAATTTTTTTTAAAGCTGTTGCTCAGATTTGCTGAAAAGACTAATATATTTCATAACCTTTTTTTGTTCCCCATTGTGGGATTCTTCCAGCTAATTATTTTCTTCGTAACTCTACAGCAATAAGAAAGGGGAAATCCTAGTCTGGGACTCTGAAGATTACAGCTTTTAGATCTTCAAGACATCTGTAATTACTGCTGTTATTATGTTTAAAATTCTTTATTAAATTTGCAAGCCCAAAATTTTCAGGAAAGACATACTAAGCACAGAAGTATAAATAAATTAGAAAGCACTTAACCTTCGTAGCAGCAAAAGATACATCCTCAATGGAAAAAAAAAAAGAGAAAGGAGAGCTCCCCTTTGTATATCTCTTCCTTTTAATTTCACTTGAGGAACATAATATTTTTTGGGACCCTTGTTCTTTATTGACTATAGTTGAACTGAGCCAGGGGATTTGGAAGATACTGAGGTAGGAAGGAAATGACAGATCCATGCTCTGTGTCTCGTCTCTTGAGGAAATCAGCCTGGGGAGGTCACATTCCCTTCGTTGCTCCTGCCTTTTTAGGTGTTCAATCCTATGAGCAACAGTGATCCTTGTCCCTGCTTCCCCCAAAGAAATCCCACAGCTCTCAAATGGGGTCTGGGAGAATCCCAGTGGGAATCCTTGCTTTGTCCTCTCCTGTATTGGAGCATTCTGGCTCCAATCAGAGAAAGTAGCAAGACAAAGGCCAAACGTGGTACCTTAGATGGTAGCATTAAAAATCCAAGTTACTTTTTTCCATGTTTTAGAGGTTTTGTTTTTTTAAATCATGCAACTAAAACATTTTGTTTACTTTTCAAAAGGTGCTTTGGTTTCTATATAGCAAAAGCTGGTAAAGTATATGGTTTATTATGACTTAAATTATCCAAGTGTTGATAGATTGCATAGAGTTATGGGGCCTTGGTTTTATTTAAAATTCTATTCTGTGCTCTTGTCTGTATACATGTTTTTGTGTGTGTGACTCTCAAAAAATCTGTTTTTTTAAAGAGGACTTGTCTGACAATGAGGAAATGTTCCCGAAAGAAATAACAAAATGGAGTTCCAACGATCTGATGGATAAAATTGAAACCCCCGAATGCGATGATGTCCAGGGTAATTCTTTTCCAAGTACAAACTGCATGTGCTGTTTTACTGTATTTCCAGGCAATTGTCACAGCCTCATTGTGAACAAGGTAAAACTTGTTATCCTTGTCTCACAAAGGGAGAAGCTGAGACAGAGCATAAAAATGACTGCCCGGTGCTGCCGAAAAAGATTTGCTCAGTGGGAGCTGGGATAGATTTTGATTCTCTTTTATTTTCCATGTTGGTTTGGCTCCTTTGTGTGACAGCCAGGATTCTCTCATATAATGATGAAATATCCCAGCTCTGTCTTGAATGACTTGAATTTCTCCTGACTCTTCTTTCCCTTTGCTCCATCCTTTGTTCTTGACTGTATCTGCGTCAGTTTTATTTTCTGCTCATCATTATGAAGTGATGAAAGGAATCGGTAGCTCCTCAGCCAGAGCGATTCACGGTGGAAGGTGACACTCAGGCTTTCTGGTACAAAGTCAGTCTGTGTAGGCACAGATGTAGGAATACATCAGATCTCTACTCCCCAGTGTAGTTCAAGCAATTCCTTTTATTTTCCCACAAACCAATCATTTCTGACAGTTGTGCAGGGATTTCCCATTGTTGCCATCCTTAATAAAGCAGCGGTACCAGATCTCTGTAATGAGAGAAGAGCTCACTAATGTCCTCAGCTCTTACCCAGATTATGAGAAATTGCTGGAAAATAAATGACCCAGCATTGCCCAGGCTTCTCAGGTGGAAAGAGGCAAGAAGGAGGGAGAGGATGATTTGGTGAAATAATGAAGGAGATGTGAGGCATTGGAACAAGCAGTGTCTTTACGGAAGAGTTTCTTTACCGAAGAGCATCTGGCAGTGCTGACATTCTACACCTCTGTGTTTCCAGGTGACTTGTACCAGGAGACATCAGCAGAGTACCGCGTTGGCTCCAGCGTGGAGAGGCTCAGCATCATCGAGGTGAGTGCTTTGGCTTCTCAGAACAAGATCCTTCGTTGGTGGAAGGTCTCTGTGTGGGATAAACGGGTCCCTTTGCTGTCAGCAATGTCTTGTCTCCATGTGCTGCTGAGCCCCAGTAACACCTGTGTGTGTCCTTTTGTACTTCAGATTTAAGGGATTTTTCTCCCATCTTTTGAACATCATGTAGAAGAAGCTGTGTAGTTTGCAGGCAGCATCAGGTATCCAGCTGGAAAAAACTGGTAGTCCTGTGGGGATCAGAGCAGCTCGAGGCTGGGTAGGGCTATCCTGCAATGCCAGATGAGCAAGTGTGGGAGTGGGAGAGCACATTCCTGCAGCACCAAGGTGCAAAGGACAGCACTCAGCTGAAGCCCACAGTGTGGAGCTGCTCAGGGTCTTGTGTGGAAACCAGTTATAGCACAGCCTGTGTTAGTGCTCTGGGCTAAATAATAAATAAATAACACCACACTGACCCACCCCGGTTTTCTAGACTTGTGAGACACCCCGGGGTGACTGTTCCTGTCCTGCCCTTACAGTAGCTGCCTGTCTGTGCTGCAGAGGTGGTGCAGCTGCTCTGCAGAGTGCCTATATTATGTCTGAGTGGTCCATCAAAGACAATGAGTTTTGGAATTACTGTTTGTGCCAGGCTCTAAGTTCACAGTGGTTTGGCTTTTCCATAATAGAATGAGAGCTCAAGGGCCACGAGGAGAGTGGGTGGCTGGGAGGGGAACATCTCTGGCCACCTCAAAATAGGCAAGTCACAGCCCTAAGATTTCTCTTGGAGCTCAAGATGGTGTGGGAACCTTGTCTTCCTCAGAGGGCTGTGCAAACTCAACCCCCTCCTGTTTCTGCCTTCATTTTAGAAAAAGAACAGACTTCAAAGCAAGATGAAAAAGACAGTTATTTGTAGTTGTTCACAAGCTGTCTGCTAAAATAGTATGAAATTCCTGTGCCACCAATTGCAATGATTTTCAGGTTAAAAGCTTCCCTCACCAGAAGGTGGTTCAGGATTTAGGTGTTTTAAGAGGCTCCAGATCTTACAAGGAAGTTCTAAATTGTTACCTCCACCCTTAAACGAATCAGCAGTTCCCCACTTCCTTCAGAGCAGAGGGTAATGTACTGAAAGGTGCCTCCAAATCATTGCTGATAAACTTCTGCATGACCTGAGCATGGTGACTCATGTCGTTCTCCAAATGAGCACTTAAAATACTTGTCTGGAAGCAGAAGAGGTGCTGAGACACTTTGAGGGCTCCTCCTGTGCCTCCACCCAGGGAAAGGTTCACTGTGCAGGTGCTAAAACTGGACTCACAGAAGGTTTCAAGAGCAGCCATGAGTACGGTGGAACGGCACTAAATAATTAAAGGCCGTTCTTATGCAGGAGGTCTGTGAAAATCGTTTTTACAGACTTGGATGTGAATTTTAATACCTCTGGTGGGCTGTGTAGTAAGACAAGCTTTAACAGTATCTGGTAAAAATGTAATCTAGTTGTTAGGCTGCTAATGTGTGCCTGGGCATGCTTTCCTCCCACCAGCAGGCCTGTCAGGGACTCAATCGCTGCTCAAAGGACAACAGGTGACTAAAGATGCTAGAATTAGAACAATTTGCCAAATGGAAAACGCTGCTGCCTTCCACCCCTTCCATACCCCCTGTCAGTGGCAACAGGGAGTTGCTCAGGATGTTCTCAGGTGTTGTCTTTGCTAACCCAGGCGTCAGGTACAGGAGGGTTTGCACAGATCTCAGAGGTGTGGGATGGATGATTTGAGTCCGTGTGGGAGCTGTAGACACTGAAAGCCCTGGTAGCAAATAGATTTTAAAAATAGTTACTGCTCTGTTGTGTTACAATATGTGCACATGGATGCTCTTGTACCTGCCTGGGGTGTCAGGATTGGGCTTACAGCTCTTCTGGCAGGGCATTAATGATAAGGGTACAATTCCCTCCTTCCCCCAAATTACAGCTTGTGTGTTTAGGCAAGGAATTGGTTCAACACAAGAAGCAAATCATCTGGGCAGCCAGATTAAAATCCCTCACTGTGCTCATGCAGCAGTCTCGCAGCCACGTGCTGGCCATTCCTTGGGTTATAGGGCCATCAACTTTTTTCAGTTCCTCTCTTGCAACAGTTTAAGCAAATCTGAACTCTTATTTATAACTTCTGTGTTAGGCAAACATGCAATGGCTGATCTTCCCACAACTTCTCAGTAACTTGCCGCTTGCTGACCTGTTTGATCTCATTTGTTAATTTTGCTGAATGTGTTTCACTGCAGCTCAGCACCCCACAAAAAGCAACACCCATCTCTTATTTCTGTATTTTTCCACTCTAATACACACAAGAAATGTCTTTACTGCTGCCATGTTTTACCTGGATACAATTTTATGTTGGTTTTTTTTGACTTTCAGCATTCCTTCTGCTTCTGACGAGTCAGGCTGAGGCTGTGTGTGCATTTGTGCATGCACAAGTGTAGGATAAGATACCTGGAAGGAGTACTCAGGTTCTCAGCTGTTGTATTCTGGTGTATCTAATGGCCTTTGCCACAAATTAATTTGCCATAAATGAAGTGCAAGTCCCCCCTTTGAAAAATGAGTGTTTCTGTTTCTCTTCCATCCCCACCTAGGATGAATCAGTGCAGCCATTAATGCAGCCAAGTAAAATCCATGTCCTCCTCTTGGTCCTCCACGGAGGGAACATCCTGGACTCAGGAAGTGGTGACCAGAGCTCTAAGCAAGGGGATGTCAACACCATCACAACTGTGTTTGACACAGTGATGAGGGTGCATTACCCAGCTGCTCTGGGACACATTGCCATCAAACTTGTCCCTTGCCCAGCCATCTGCTCCGAAGCATTTTCCCTGGTGTCCAGGTAAGTTGATGCTGTTTTATCATGGAGTGGGGGTTTTTGGGGGTTTTGTTTTGTTTTATTTGTTTCCCTGAGATGTTCTGCATGTAGCACTGAAAGCTCTGGCCATGCTTTGAGAATGCATTTATTAATGTACCAGCAAGGCATTCAATCTCGATTTCATACTTAGCTGGAGTGAATACGGTAATCATGCAGCACAAGTTCTGAGATTGATTTATTCTAATTAATCCAATAAATACTGAGGATTTAATTCCTTGTCTGGGGGTTGTTCTGTCAGTGTAAGTGTGTT
The DNA here is from genome assembly GCF_017639235.1 of Corvus kubaryi. Taxonomy (NCBI): domain Eukaryota; kingdom Metazoa; phylum Chordata; class Aves; order Passeriformes; family Corvidae; genus Corvus; species Corvus kubaryi. The sequence continues at coordinate 97,627 of NW_024581643.1, forward strand.
GTCCTTGAAGATTTACGTTTGATGGGAGGGAAAGATTTATTAAGCTCTCACCCATTCACAGAGGAATAAATGGCCTTCCTGTCTTGGGGCTTTTTTTATGAACAACAACACTTGACTGTACTGTCTGCAAGTTGTTTTCCCCATATTCCCACTGTCTCTTGCCCTCTTCAGCCTCAGCCCATACAGTTATGACGAGGGCTGCCTGTCCAACAGCCAGGATCACATTCCCCTCGCTGCGCTCCCGCTGCTCGCCACGTCCTCCCCGCAGTACCAAGAAGCCGTGGCCACTGTCATTGTCAGAGCCAACCAGGCCTACAGTGAGTTCATCAAATCCCAGGAGGGCACCTCCTTCAATGGCCAGGTGAGCCAGGGGCTGCTCATGCCACAGCCAGAGGAAGAATAAATGAAGCAATTTCCTTCTGAAATTCTCTCTTTGCCTTCAGTGTCTCAGGAGGGTTGGAAGCGTGGCAGTGTTGGGCTGCAATAAGGAAGTGTTGTGCTTTCCATTTCTTTCTTTCTGAGAGGGAGAGATTAGTGCTTGTGCGCTGTCCTGAATCTTTGGGATTCAAAGCAGTCTGAGTTTGTGTTCAGAAATGAAGCTCCAAAGCATTGAAGTTAATCAGGTTTCAGTGTGACACACCTTGCCCGAGCAGGAATGCTGCCTTTGTTACTAAACATGGTCTCTTCCCCATTGCAAACCAAGGCTGTTTAAGCATTCCTGGCTTTAAAGGACCTTCAGCAGCTCGTGCTGGAGCTGTTGCACCCATGGGTTTATTTTTTGAGACTGTGCAGCTGCTGCACCCCATAAAGAGCATGACTGAGCCTCACACCTCTGAGCAAAGTGACTCCCCAGCCCCACGAGAGCAGAGACATTGGAGGAGCTGTCACACTGCACTGCTGTAGCGTGGTTTATCCATCCTGAGCTTCTTCCCAGCCAGCCCTCTCCTGCCCAGGCATCTTGGTGCTTTACTGTGCCTGCCTGCCTATACCTTCAGAGGCAGGACAGTGTTATCCCCTCAGGATACAAATGGGCAGAAGCTTTCCTGAGCTAGCACGGATAGCTGGCAAGGGAGATCCAGCTTGGTTTCCTGAGTTAGCACCGGGATCAGAGCTCTGTGTTACTGTCCTGTCACTCCAGTTGGCTGGTAGGGACTGCCAGGACACCTGAGCTGTGTGAGAGAATGGGAGTCTGCAGGCAATGCCAGATTTCATGGGCTGAACAGTTATGGGCATCCTGTTACTCCAGCTTGTCTGGCTGTAATCCAGCGCTCTGTCCAACCGTTAGTTCTGAACTGAAGTCAAGGGACTTTTTTTTAAATTTCTTTTTTATTTCTCCTCCTTCTCCTCCCCTGCTTCTGTTGACTGTCTCAGGTCTGCTTGGTAGGGGACTGTGTTGGAGGGATCCTGGGATTTGATGCCTTATGCTACAGCAATCAGACCGTGTCCGAGAGCCAGAACAGCAGTCGGCGAGGGAGCGTTGTGAGCGTCCAGGTAATGCTGGCTCCCAGTTCCTCCATGGACCCTGTTTTTAGTAAGGATCTCCTGAAACAACAAAGACGATTCCTTATCAATGGCAGACATGTCTTAAGGTGCATATGGGTGTCAGTTTGGGTGTGTTTGCTCTAAACAGGGACGTTTCAGCCTCTGGTGTGAAGTGTGAGGGAGTGGTTGAGCCTGAGATTCTGTATTGGCCTCAACTGGATCTTGGGGTAAATGGGGAAAGGAGGATAGGAGGGAGGTGTTACAATGTGGGTGTATTCTTAATTCAGCTAAATCCATGTACTTCAAATCCCAGGATACCGACCTTCTGTCTCCTGGAATAACAGTGAACAACAGCCACTGTTCCAGTGGCTCTAATCTGGAAGCCAGCAGACACCTCAGCAGGAGCAACATTGATATTCCTCGTAGCAACGGAGAAGATCCAAAGAAGCAGCTGCCACGAAAAAGGAGTGATTCATCCACCTATGAACTGGACACGATAAAGCAACATCAAGCCTTTCTTTCAAGGTAAGATTTAAGATTTGGAAGGAACAGATCCAGCAGTGTCCTGGAGCTGAGGGTGGTGCATCTGTGGAACCTGAGTGTTGCTTTGTCATCCTGTGATAAGCAGGGTGGAGGAAAACAATTTAGATTAGAGGGTTATCGATTTCAGTGTGTTGTATATGCAAATAAAATTAACAGCTTTCTTGCTGAGTGGTACTGAGAGAATCCAGCTTCTGTACTGCATCAGTGTTGCAATGGCAAGAAGCCCTTTGAGCTGTCGTGTGACAGCCAAGGCAGTCAGGGAACTGCTTCTCTGCTGTGCTGCAAGTGTGGGATGGAGGTCAGAAAGCAAATGGAGAAATCGTGTAAGGGAACTCGCTGAAGCAGAACTGGGAAGCCAGCATTGTTAATTTTAAAGCTTCTCTGAAACCTGATCTTGAGTTATTCTGTCCCCTGCCAGGGCTGCTTCATTTCACCAAGGGCACATCTCAAATTTGTTAGTCACTGCTGAAGCCCCCAGTATCACATTTTCAAGCTTTTTCAAATGGACTTTCAGAATGTGTCTGTTAACAGCAGTCTGTCCATGGCCACTGGTCATTCAGGGATTATTTCTGTAAATCCAGAGGATTTTTCTGGCTGAATCATCTTCTTCAGCCTCTGGAACTGGACAGCCCAGACCTTTTTCTCCTGCAGGCCTGGAGGAACTGCAGTAAATATGTTCTTAATCCCTCTTCCCTCATGTCCCAGGAAGTGGGGAGCAGTGTCCCCCACAGCAAACCCCATTACCTGCATTGCAGCTGCGTCCAAGGCTGCTCCTTTTGCCCTGTGCTGAGCTGAAGGCTTCTCCTGCATTTCTCCCCCTCCATCACTACTTGGAGTCATTTCTTCAGCACAGGGACTTCTGTTGTCCTGCCACATCAGGGCCCTTTTGTAAATGATTTATAGGAGAGAGAAGGTGTCGAAGTGAATGTTGTTGGTGCACAGAGATAGGGTATTCAGAAAGACAGCTGCATTTACAAAATCCACAATAAGGTTCTTGGCTATTTCCAGCAGGTTAATAAAAGGCAATCAGGCTCTTGTTTTTGCCTCCTCAAAACAGTCTCCTGCATCACAGGAGAAAATATGAGTCATGCAAAAATGTGCTCATTCTCCTCCTCGTTATTGACCTCAGGGGCACAGACTCAGTTAAGGAAACCGGGCTGGCATCTTGATGCATTTTTACACCTATTTTAGAATAAGTGCTGAGCCTGATGGGGATAATGGATTGCTCAGTTTGTTGTTCCAAATAGCTTTGTGCTGATCCTTCCTGTTCCATCTCTGAAGGGCTGTGCCTGCACCCAACATGCAGCACTTGTGGGTCCCTGGCAAGAATTGTCAGCATTCAGTGGGGTGACAGATTGGTGCATCTTTACTTCTTAAGAGTTTTTATGTGTTTTTAAATGTCCCTTTAGAACTTGGGTTAAAAATGTCTGGCTCTTCCCAGAACTCAAGACCAGGATTCCCTCAGGGAAAGGGGCAGGTTGAAGCTGCAGTAGCAGCTCTCTCTGCATGTCTCTCACTCAGCTCTGTGGTGCAGGGGAGGCTGAGGAGCAGGGATTCACTCGTTCCCTCCTGTATGTCAGCAGGACGTCGCTCCCACGCCCGTCCCTGGACCTTGTTCTCCCAGCCAGCACCAGCAGAATGCCCTGTTGGCCTCTGCCACCAAGGAATGATTTTTTCCCATGCAAAAACCAAGCCCTAGTGTGACGTGGCTTCGAACAGGAGGTTGGCAGAACAGAGCCAAGTTTTCCTCCTGGGCTCGGCAGACGGGCAGCCTGGCAAACGGGGACCTTTCTGTCCGTGCCCACTGCAGATTTCAGCCTGTGCCAAAGACACTCATTTTTATTCATGTATCAGACCTACCCACTTCTCTGGGATAATGCCCAGCAAGCCAGAGCAGCATCTGGAGATTACAATCACACATTTATTTTTAAATTCAGTCCTTCTGCACAACTACATTATTTCTGGCTGTGCTGTACTTGTATTATTGTAAATGAGTTGATTTGCTTCAGAAATCCATACGCTCTTGTTTAATTAATGCACACAGTACATCTGCTGCTTTTTAAAGGGAGAACAGGGCACTGTAGGTTGCTTGGAGCATGATGGATCCAGAGTTCCCCTTGGCTCTCATTTCTTTTGTTGCTGAAAAGACGATACCAAGTTCCTGGCAAAAGGAGAGAAGCTGCCCAAATTGCTCAGTGCTGTGCCTGCTCTGCTTCTTCCCTTCCCCACGAAGAGATGCTGTGGGAAGCTGTATGGAATACACCAAAACCCCCTGCACCCATCCTGCTGTCGGGATAGCTTTTCCTCTGGTGCCTTTGTTGGAATCCCGTCGCTGTCACCCTCCCTTCAGCAAAGCTGAGCGTGTCCTAAATGACTTTGCATTCCTCACACACAGCAAACTTGATGCATTTCATCTTGTTAGCTAAAGCAATTGTAGCTCCACCGAAGGTGGCTTGTTCTCAGATGTGTTTCAGGGCTCTGCAGCTGAGCACTGTGATCTCAGGCAGGCTCGTTTGCATCACAGGAACAGGAACAGGCTCGTTTTAGCTGTCACTGCTGTAACCTCCCGTTCCTCCTGCATTTGACACCACTGTTTTGACTCCCCGTGATGTGTGTGTGTCTGGCATAAGTAACTTATCATTCCCTGGCTGGGAACCGGGAGAGCAGAGCCGTGCATGTGCGTGTGTGCAGCTCCAGAGGGAACATGACAGCGCAGCAGGAGCAGGCGGAGGTTTAGCGTCCTTTGGGAATGGTGTTCAGCAGAGGAGCTGTCTCTGGCATGATGTGTTATTTGCTGTGGCAGGAAGGCAAAGTCTGCGTGAAGCCCGGTTTTCTTCCCCGAAAGTGTGAGCGTTTGCAGCTGCTCCTGGGCTGAGTGGCTGTGTCTTGAGGGGTCTGTGAGCAGCTGCTCTGGTGCTGAGGGTGGTGGGGAAGAACAGCCCTGTTTTGGGATCACAGCAGTGCTGGAGTGTTGGTGCCCTCAGAAGTGGCCATGATGAGCCAGAGCTGTTGCACATGAGGATGTGACAAGTGCTGGTCACCACCCAGGGTTTTGTTTTGGGGCCACAGAGCTGGCAGGAGACTGTTGGATTTGCGTCATTCCCAACTCCAGGCCAGTAAATTCTTTATCCAACCCAACTCTTACGGGATCCATTTCTCCTACATGTTTTGTAGAACCTGTTCTGATGCTTTTTAAAGTGTTTGCAAACACCCTCTTAAAGGCACTGCTGGTACTGCCTTCAACTCTCTGCTTCTAATTATAATGAGACAACCCACTACAGCTGCCACTGGAATCTGTACAGCCTGGAGAGCAAAGGAATTTGCAGCTTCGTGCTTTTGGGTGGGAACAGAAGCATCCCAGAAAGCCTTTTGTGAACCAGGTTATCAGTGTTACACATCTGTCATTTTGCATTCCCAGATCTAGACTGTAAAGAAGCAACTCTCTCTAACGTGGGGGTGGATTCCCAGCATTTTCACCTAAGTGTTCCTGCTGCTGCTTCTTCAATGTCCAAGGAAAATGTGAATTTAAATCTCTGTGTTAAACCTGTGCATTGCCCAGCCTGCACTACACAGCGATGGAATTTTGCAAACATTTTTTCCACCACAGAGGTGGAATCTGTCGAACAGATTTGGCACCTGAGAGAGGGAGGAAAAGCTGGACACGTTTGATACAGTAGCAGCAACCAAAATTTTAACTCCTTAAAGAAAAAGCATTTTGAGGAGATGGTGTGTAAATGAACTCACTTGAAGCTTGCATTTGTACATCTAAATTATGCCAGTGCAATGGGGTCATTGTGGGTTGATTAGCACAGTTCCTTCACTGAAGAGATAGAAATTATATCCGCTGTCAATCACTAATCCAGGCTTTAATTATGAAAACACAGAATAAAATTCTGACTTTATTTTCTGTTCTTCTCCCAGTTTACATTCTAGTGTCCTGAGAAACGACCCCACATCCAGGCGATCCAGCAGCTCCACAATGTTGGATGGAGGAAATATTGGGAAGTTTGACTTTGAGATCACCGACTTCTTCCTCTTTGGTTCTCCCTTGGGTCTGGTGCTTGCACTGCGGAAAACTGTAATTCCAGCTCTTGACAGTAAGTCCTGATGCAGACTGCTCCCTTGGTGGGTGGTGTAAGCACCTCCTGCTGCAATTGCAGGAATCTGGTTAAAGCCAAACATTTCTGTATCATATTTATTGCACCGTAAAGAAGCAGATCTCTGTGTGCTCTATGCACCACCGATTACATGATTTCCAAACGTGAAAAGTACTGGATAATTCTTAAGTCTGTAAACATTGTAATAACTTGTTTCAGTTGACTGAACTGGGAGATGAGGGAGATGATAAATCCTTTGCAATTTTGTAACCCGACAGTTGTCCTTTTCAGAGACAAATATTTACTATATTCTAAAAAGTAGTATTTTGAGACTTGAGGGATTTTTTTTCTTTGTCTTTTTAGTCTTTCAGCTCAGACCAGCTTGTCAGCAGGTCTATAACCTGTTCCACCCTGCAGACCCATCTGCTTCACGCCTCGAGCCTCTTTTGGAGAGGAAGTTTTACCTTTTGCCCCCCTTCAGTATTCCCCGGTACCAGAGGTTCCCGCTGGGCGATGGCAACTCTGCTGTTTTGGGTAAGTCCCTCTGGATCCACATTAGCTGTTTAAGGGGTTACAGCCACATTTTACATGAAGTTATCCACACAGTTGGGAATGGTGAGAAAGAGGATTGGCCCTGCAGCATTAGCCTTGCTCCTGATTTACCAGAAAAGGAATTTTCTTCCAGTGAAATCAGTGCCTTGTGTCCCATGTGCCCTTTGTTTGTCACACAAGGGCCTCCAGCTGCTGAGGGTCATCAGGTGGTGACCTCTCTGTAAAGGCCTCTGTTCTACACCCAGGCTGGTGCTTGTGATTGAGAGTGAATGAAACACAACTGAGTTGGCAGAATTTAGGACTTGGAAGGCCAGTGAAGACTGGAAGGAGCAGAGTCTACAGTGAGATGATGAGATGATTTACTTGTTTGCATCCTGTTTGTCTTAATATTTGAATCATGCAGGGCTAAATGAAGAAGACTGTATATCTAGAGCTGGATAATTCTGGTGATCTTCTAAATAATTTTAAAGTTGAAAATCCAAAGAAATGGTCTTCTATGTATCAGTGCCTTTAAAGATTGTAATTGCTCAGTCTAGAAGTCTGATTTGTTAAATGGGCACAAACTAAACCCCATGTTTAATGAAGTGAATAAAATGCTTTCTGCAGGCCCCACTCACTTGTCAAATTTAGCCAAGATCTTGCTGCAACACTTTTAAAAATGGATCCACCCACAACTGCATTTGTACCCAGGCCAGTTACAACAGCTCAGGGAATCTATAGCAACTTGAAAAGCAATTTGCTTTTTGGGTGTATTCTAGGTATCAGCTGCAAGGGGCTTATTTCAAAAAAATGACAGCTAAACATCTTACCTTCTTTTTCTTAAATACATCCCAAAGCCCCTGTTCTCACTGAACCCAGAGGTAGAGGCCCCATTGATACTAAACCTGTGCTCTGGTTATCATTCTGGACAGCAGCAGGAATATTAGAGCCTCCCTGGACCTCTGAGTTGGCTGTATTTGGAGAGACACTTGCTATGCAGTGAAGTTAAATGGCAATTAGCTCTTCTGTGAGAAGGGCAGAGTGATTGCAAAACCTCCAGGTCTGAGCCTTGTTATTTTAAGAGATACTGCTCTGCCTTGATGAATAAAACTGACAAAAACCAGCTTTAAATTCTCTTTTCCTGTAAGACAAAGCCTCTTCATTTTCTTATCAGAAAGTAACAGGCCATTCCTTTCCATTAGAGTCAGTGTTGCGATGGACACACTACCCAGAAGGACTAACCATGATTCACCAAGCTGCTCCTGAAGTTAGTGTTCACTGGAGGGCACTCCAGAAAAGTTAATTGCTGCTATAATTAAGCTGTGTGTTCTGCTGATCATGTAAAATCCAGGTGCTCAATTATAATTGGTTCTGTACAAAACCTTGTGTCACACTGCTTGTGCACATCTCCTCATGCACATAGCTTTTTTGGGAGTTCACAATTCAGAAAGCCTCTCAGGCTGTTTTTTCCCCCATTTTCCCATCTGTACTAAATGCTGGTCCCTGTTTCATTTCAGTGAACTTGCAGAGTAAAATCAAACTCACATCCCTGCGTACTCCTGTGCTTTGCACTGTGTAGGCTGTGAGTCTGATTCTTCCCTTACGCCATATTTTTTTCCACGCGTAGTAAAAAAGATTTCTCTGGATCTGCTGTGTATTGATGGATTTGGCTTAGAAGGGGGTGAAGATGCCTCCCTTTTGTTGTTGAAATGCCATCGTTGTGTTCTCCTCTGCTCCCAGTTAATCTCTGATGTTGGTCTGTTTGGAAATCACCCCTGTTTTGTTTCTTTTACTCTATTTGAAGGTTGTCTGTTCATTGAAGACTCATAATTAAGTGCTGGGGTGTAACTGTTTGTATGTTTAACACTTTGTGGCCGCATGTCTGTTGTTCTTTGTCCTTCTGTTATGTTTTTTTTTTCCCCATCTGCTTCTAGTTGAGACAATCCAGAACAATCCCATCATCCTCATGGAAAGTAGCCCTCTGGGTGCTCTCCAGCACCAGGACAGCTTCATGGAAACAAGTATCCCTGTTCCCGTACTGAATTGGCAAGATGTTTCCAATAAAAGTGCTGGTTGTGCTGAGTGTGTGTAATCTACACTTTTGTATTGTCTGTGGTGTTGGGTTCTTGGGGTCCTTTTTTGGAGATCACACTGTTGCCTCCTGGAGTTGAAATCTTCGTGCTGTGTCTCAGGCTGTGCCACACGGAATAACCACTGGGGATCACGCCTGGATCTGGGAGAGCCACTTTGGACACAAGGGCTTGGGATTATAAACTCTGTCCCATTCTGGTGTTGATGCTGGAAGGGGAGCTGCTGCCATGCACGGACTGGTTTCCTCTGTGGTGCCTGTGCTGCTGGAAAGAGGCTTTGGCAGAGACAGTCCCAGGTGACCCTGCTCATGTGGTGCTCACCAAGGGCAGGATCCCTCAGGAAAGGGTGTCCTGCAGTGTGCAGCTCCCCAGCAGCCATGAGCCACCGTGCCCAGAAGTCCAGTTGATGTCCATGTCACACCAGATTTTGTCCCTTTGAGTATTTCACGTTTGGACGCTCCTCGTGGCTCTGCTGAACACAGCACTGAGGCTTTCAGACCCCAGGGTGGCTCTGCGTGTTGGTTATTTTAAATCAATTTCTCATCTCCTGCCTTAAAAGCAAAGTTTGATGCATTTGTTTTGCCTTATTTTCCATCATCAGTGCTGCATGGCCTCATTTATTCTGATTGTGGCTGGTGCTACATCTGCAATTTTGATGAGACTTGCCTTTGTTTTGGTTTTTTTTCTTCCCTGCGTGTCTCACTTGCCCGTTCTCGTTCCTTTCTTGGTGTTTTGCATTGAGAGCCAGGTTCTGCTGCCCTGTTTGTCTTTAACAAGCTGACCCTCACTGTCCCTGAGCAGTTTGGGCTGTTATGTGGTCATACAGCACAGCAACATTGCTGAGTTTTCCAGGTGGTCTCTCCCTCTGTCTCCTGAAGGTGGAGAGGATTTTTAGGTGTGCAGTTGCCGTGCTGCCTGTGCTGTGAGGTTCTGTGACAGAGCAGAGGGAAAGGATCTGGTACTATTGGTTGATTGCTTTGGAGGTCCCTGATGAAATGCCATTTCACTGTGAGCTGATACTGCCTGTGGTCAGGACAGAGCTTGCAGAAGCATCCCTTGCCCATGGCAGGGGGTTGGAATTAGATGGTCTTTAAGGTCTCTTCCAACCCAAAACATTACAGGATTCTATGATTCTCTGTTTTTCACATTGTGGGTTAAGAGCACAGCATGTCCAAGCAATTCTTGATGTGAGTGTAGCAAGTGCTGAATCCCAGTTCAGCCACTGGACTGCAGGAGATTTCCAAACTCACAAGAACTCGTGGACAACAGAAATCTGTTGCTCTTGATCTCAGGGCAGTGACTGCAGAGTGCCCAGCACTGACCAGTGACTCCAGTGCAAGCAGGGCCTGGCCTGTGCTGAGCAGCTGGCTGGCTTTTCTGTATTTTTCAGTCTTTTTGTTTTTATTGAACCGTGCATATTTTTTGATTGCTTTCAGTACTTCCCGCTTTGGTGCAATAGCTCAGTCCCCAAATAGCACATCTCAAAATCTGTCATTCAGGTACCCCAAGGACTTGCCTGAGAGGATGGCTCAGGGCTGTTCCCTTATAAGAATGCTGAGAAATGAGTCTGTAAGCGAGAGAGCACAGTATCAAAATGAGTATTAAAGATTCTTAGGTAGGCCAAAACCAAAAGTTTTTTGGCTTCCCACGTCCACTCCCCTGGAAGTGCAGTTAAATCTTGGGTCGTGGCATGGGTTGTGCCATGTGGTTCCAGCAGCAGCAGGTGCTTTGCTGGGAGGGTGCTCAGGGCACTGCTCCAGCCAGGCTCCTCTTCCTCGCTCTGGTGCAGTGGCCCTGAGTCAGCCCTGAGTCACAGTACAAAGTGCAGTAAACAAGGCACCTCTGTCCCCGTGGCTGTCAGGACCTGAGCTGTGGCTGGGGATGCACCTCTGCAGTGCAGGAGACTTCCCATGCTCCCATTAGGAGCACCTGGCTGCAGGTGCTGGGGTCAGTCTGTGCCAGCGTGGCAGCATCTGTGACATCCCACCCTGGTCACTGCACTCCCCAAAAAAGCCCCCTTGGTTTCAAAACTGCTGCACAAGGGAGGTGGTGCAGAGAATCCATGAATTCAGGAAATATGCTGTTAGGTTTGTGGGTTCTTTCTCCAAGTCAGGTCTCAGGATTTTCTTCGGAAGTTGCTGTCACTGCAGCTTTGGTGTGGAGGAAGCTTTTCTGAGGGGGTTGTAATGCATAAAACAGGTTTTTCTCCACATTTCCTGCCCTGCCTTTTCCTGGCCTACGTTTTTCTTAGAAACTGCCCTTTCTCAGGGACAGAGGGTGTGTAGCCTGGGGAAAGGGAAAAGCACAAGAGCAACCTGAGTGGGCAGGAGCAGGGGAGCGCTGCTGTCAGGTGGCACCTCATCCCCTGCAGAGCAGAGTCCTGCCCCCAATGCAGGCAGTGCTGAACTGCACAGTTCAGTGATGCTAAAACACCTCCAGCTTTAACAGGAGTGGGAATTGTTCCTCTGATGGCACCAGAATGGGGCTGGAAGGGCTGTTGAGGTTGGGTGCATTTGCTGTGAATTCTTTGTATTCCAAAATCCCTGGTCCCAGAAAAACAAGATTGGCTAAAAAACAGGAAACCCAAAATCCCACTGTTTCTTCCTTTATTCACTTTCTGAGTTCTCAGAAACGAGTTGAAGTTCAGGCAGAGCTGAATGAAGATGGGCTAATGGAGTCAAAGCCATGACCACCCCAGGCAGGACCATGCTGGGCCCAGCCTTTTCTCCTGAACTTGTCTTCCTAATTCAAGCCACAGGTGCTTTAGGTTAAGGGATTGGAAGGAAGTTCAGGTTTCTCTGGTGGTTAAACCTGAATCTGGCGTTTTTCTTGACACAGACAAAGCCAAACCTCTCCTTGCATCTGAGGGGGATTCAGGGAAGCTGATGGTCATCACCTGTGTTGGGCCACTCATTTGGCAACACAAGAGCAGGAGCACAGGAGGCTCTCACAGGCAAGAGAACAGAGAGGGAGGGATGACCAGAGAAGAGAGGGTTGTTCAGGTCCTCCAGCAAAGGGAATGAGACCCTTTACCCTTGAGACCTTAGTGGGGTTCAGTGCAGCTCCTGTTCTCCACTTGGATTGTCTCTTCTTGCTTATGCTGGTGCTTTGTACAGTCAGAAAACAGCACTGGCCTGGTGGGACTGGCTGGGTTGTGGATCCTGGTCACAGCCTTGACAGCCAGCAGCTTGAAGCAAGGCAGAAAGAGGGGGAAAGTGCTGAGAAAGTGATGCTGCTAATGGCCTTTGAGGCACAACGTGGGCTGTGTGTGCAGCTCATCATCAGGTCAGGCTCCTGCTAAGGCTCAGATCTCACAGTCCACAAAGCTTTTAAACAGAGCAGCTTGTGGCCTGATTTTCCCTGCAGAGAACAGAACTCTTTTACTGACACTTAGCCACACATTTTTTTGCTTCATACATTCCCTCTCCCTCGGCTGCAGCAGGATTTGTGTGGGCACAGACGCTGCTGCTGCAAACGGAGAGATCGGAGGGAGGAAATCAGTAGCCTCAAGCAAAAAAAGATTGATATTAAAAGAACCCAGTTGCTAAAACAATGCCCTGTGTCAGCCATGTGCCAGGATTAAATCCAGGGATATCTAAACAGGCTGGAATAGGTGGAGGATGTTGGTGTGTGGGAGTAATGTGCTCATGTTCTTTCTGGTATCTCCTGTCTGATACCTGGGAATAAATTCAGGTGCTGCTCCTCAAGTGCAGCAGAGATGGGCAACCATAAAACCATAATGAATTGCTTTGCTTTTGCATGTTAATGCCACACTGGTGCTGCCTGCTGTGAGCACCTGGTGTTGGCATTACAAACCTCTGCCCTGCAGGAGCTTGGGATATCCCACTTAATTCGGCCTCACAGCATCCACAGAGGGGTGGATGCTCTTAGCCCCATTACAGAGAGAGAACTGAAATGCAGAGATTTTAGTGTGACTTTCAGCATCTCTCATTTTGCCACTCCTGAGTGTTTGAGGTCCTTTTGCCTCCCATCCGTATATAAGGTCTGTGTGAGCATGATTTTAAACCCTCCTTTCTGTATTCATGTACTAAGGGGTTTGGCCTAACTTGGGAAACCTCAGGTTGGGATTTAAAAATCCAGACCTGCATGCTGTACCAAAAAAGCTCTGTTTTCTTAGAGCCTGAGTGCTCCCTGATCTGCTGACTCCAGTGGGAGATACAAGTGCTCAGCACCAGACTCCCTTCAGTAGCCCTTTCTCCAGATTAACGAGTGTTGGCTGTATCCTTCAGCAGTAAAATACAAGTCCAAATTTAGTCCCTGCCAGGCATGAAGATGTTTTCTTGATTTTTGTTTTTTAATAATGCTTCTATCTTGGAGACATTAATTTAAATTTCAATATCTCAAGAAAACAAATACCCCCTTTCTAAGGTTGTTTTTTTGTTGTTTTCCTTAGCTTGGTTATTTTGTCTCAATGTGAATATATAAAATTGTGTATATTCACATCTGTATGTATGACACATGCTTGTTATTGCTGCTTGAATAAGTCTGCCTGGGTTTTTCTTTGGATCTGCCTTTTGAGCTACTTACTTTGCTTCTCTCAATCAAAGACTGCTCCTCCAGCCACATGTCTCTGCCTGCTGTGCTGTGTGCTTTCTTTTCAAACCAGAGCTCCAATGAAATGTGGGGTGTTTTTGTTTCATTCCAATCAGTTCTGAAAGGTTTTTGCACCTTCCAGCTTTGTTTGCTTCCTTCCTCTCCCCCGAGTTCATCTTGCCCAGCCTCTGTCTGTTGGTCTAATATTTTGATTTCCCTGTTTCAACTTTGTAGCAGATGTTGTTCAGTCTCATGGTGCCGTCTTCATGGAAAACGCGTCCCTGTCCACCCCCATTTCAGCCCCTCAGTTCAGGGGCTTCCGGAGAGCCAGTGAGATCAGCATTGCCAGCCAGGTCTCAGGAATGGCAGACAGTTACACTGCTTCCAACATAGCCAACAGTAAGTGTTGCACCCCTCCGAGGCTCCGCTCTCAGACCTCGCTTCGGGCCGAGCAGCTTCTGTCCGTCCGTCTGTCCGGGGGGTGCTTCCCATCCATAACCAAAAGCTTGGGATTATTGCGCCTTCGCCCGGTTCTGCCACAGTCAGTGCCCTGTATTATCATATCCCCTGCAAGAACAGGTGATGTATTTGATGGCTACGCA